>NC_056736.1:122755987-122760987 GCF_019279795.1 Protopterus annectens | reverse complement strand
ATATAAAAACCTTTCTTACATCTGTTACTAATAAATATAAATATTATACACTTTGAACAATACAAACGATATAAAATATAATAAGTGTTAAAAGATAAAACACTAATTTCTCATAATAGGTTTAATAACCAAACTGACAGCTAAATCCCTTAAATAAATAAATAAAATATTTATAAAACACATAAAACCTGCATTAAATGGAGTTTTCAAATTTTCATTTCTCTTAACTTCAGGGTTGGTTGCAAAATTATACTATCATTTAATCCATGGGAGTGACTATATTCTAAAAATGATACCTCACACACAGTCTTAATATTATTTATAACTGACTTCCTCATATCTGAAGATACTGGCCCTGATAGTGCATACTTTCTCTGATCTTTCAGATGCACTTCTTTTATATGAAGCTTGCCCAACTGTAAACCCCCACCCTTATGAGCATGCGCACACACACACACACACACACACACACACACACACACACACACACACGCACACGCACGCCAAGCACACACACACACACGCACACGCACACGCACACACACACACACACACACTCACACTCGCGCGTGTGCACACAAACACTGTTCAAGTGATGATGGCCGTGCTCTGCCTTTCGCATAATTCTGTGACATACGGGTTGCTATGTCTGATGCACAGAGCGGCATAATAATGACTGCTTAGTCAAATGCCTGTTATCATCAGGTTGTGTAATAATTACATTTTTTTTTTGTCTGCTGAACTTACTAGTGTTATCAGTTGTGGTGATAGTAGCTGTATTAGTAGTAGTAGTAACACTAGCAGTAGAGGCAGTAATAACAGCAGTAATATTAGCAGTAGTAGTACTAGTAGTAATAGTAACACTAGCAGTAGAGGCAGTAATAACAGCAGTAATAGCAGTAGTAGTACTAGTAGTAGTAGTGACAATAGTAGTAGTTGTAGTATTAGTAGTACTAGTGGCAGCAGTTTTACTGGCAGAGGTAATAGCAGTAGTAGTGGCAGTATTAGAAGTAGCAGTAATAGTAGCAGTAGTGGCAATAGTATTATGGTAATATTACTTATGTAGTACAGCTTGTTCCGCCCCATTTTGCAGATGGTGGTGTGATTGCCCTGACACCTGCTGCACTGTCTGACCTGGGCTACTTATGTCTGATGTACAATAGTGAGTAGGCCAAACATGTTTTGGGCAATAGCATTTTTCTTTCTACTGTTGTTTTACAACTTTTCATTAGTATTTTAACTACTTCCATTTTCATTGGTAGTTATAAGGCTCTGTAACTATTATTGATCTTCTCTGGTACTCTGAAAAGGGTTTTTGACATACGAGGTACCAGAGAAGTGTTACTTGCTCTTAACGGTATAAGGGTTTGAAACTTTGCTGTTAATTTTTACTGCAGAAGTTATTTTTATTCTAATAAATCAGTCTATGTACTAGCTGAGTGAATTCATCTGGCCTGGAACTTGTGGGTTGAGGTTTGGTTTGTTCTACAGTTTGGTGCTTTATTTATTATTGAGCATCTACCTGCCCTACCCTCTATGTGTTTGTTTGACATGAAGCTGCCTAGGCTTAATGGACATTGTGGAAACATAAAACATATGCAAGAAAAATAGTTGTTTCATTTCAATGTGTCAGAATTGTTTGGGTCTGTATTTGTTGCATATATCAATCATGTATAGTTCTTATAACATTCCTGTATAGCTGATCATAGTTTGATTTTACTGAAGTACAGTACATAAATATAGGTAAGCATTATGTGTTCATTATAGGCTCATCACTTGCAATTGTTACTGATGTTTACAACATCACAGGCTGGGGTTGCCTTTGCATGATGCTCACAGAAGCCAGCAATTACATGGGTAAGTAAAGGCCAGCAAGTCTGTCTGCATCACTATTACTGTTTGCATGTGCTTAGCACTTTTCTTTTTTAATTATGTGGTGAGTCTGTGTGCTTTTTGCAGCCTCTTTGCCAGTTCTGTAGCATAGTGTGCAGACCTCCATCTGCCATGATCATCCCCGGCTGCAGGTTCCTCATCTGATCCCTATCTGTGTCGCCTGGCTCTGCCCGCAGTGCTGGTAACTGCTGTCCCTGTCTTGGAGCACCCTGCTACAAATGTCTTCTGATTATGGTGCCACAGACAGATGGAATTTTGGAAGAGGTGGTGAGGGCATATTGCAAGGCACCTTCAGATGTGTTTAAACTTTGGAAATGTGAAGTGGACAGTTTTAGAGGTTAGACAAGGAGTGATATACCAGCTTTCAGGAAGGATTTCAGAGAAAAATGAGCACAAAGCTGCTTTGGATTTATGGGAAAAGATATTACCAGGGATAACAGAAACAATATCTTTTACTACATTGCAAAAAAAGTTGGAACGGGTATGAGCTAAGTATTCAGGGGAAATATAAATGGTCATCTTGACATGGATAGCCAAAAGGAAAGGAGGGGCATTGGGCTTTTGATGGTAGGAACAAATTAGTTCCTTGATCTTCAAAAGTACTTCTTCACAGAAAAGGCTGATACCCATAGAACAGACAGCTGGAATAGGTAATAAAAAGGAAATAAATGGAATAATTCAGGAGGCAATGGACATATGAAGAAAGGATGGGTGGGAAAGATAAGGGAGAGGACAAAGACAGATTTGAAATGCTGAATGCCCTTGAAGGGCAGATTATAAAGGCATCTTGTCTCCTGTCATCAAGCAAATTAAGAAGTATGAAGCAGTTATATCATCATAATCACCCTTTTTCCCATTTTACATGAATTTGTGACATCACATCAACTGCTGTCACCTCTTGTGAATTACAGACACTCTCTTACCTTATTTAACATTCATTCCTCCTTGTTGCTGGTCTTCTCTCACACAATCTGTCTCATGGTGATGTGTGCTTGTCTCCCACTGCCATCTTCTTGTCTCTCCCAAATTTGTTTTACCAACATATACTCTGCTTACCAGTACGTGACTGAACCTCCATTATCTGTTCTCCTTGACTGTCTCTAAAACTGGGGCTACTTTGGCTCCCACTCTGATGTTCTCATTTCTATGTTTGCCTCACAGTGTACATCCTACTGTTCATCTTAGGAACTTCTTCTCCATAACTTAAAGTTTCCTCATCTGCATTGCCTTCATTTCCCACGTTTCTGTGCCATACAGCAATGTTGGTCACATTACTGCTTTGTACACTTTACTTTTCATCTTCCTTGATACATTTTTCTGTTATGCACTATCACTAACACTTTTTTACACTTCATAGGTTCATAGGTGTGTAGTAGGCTAGTGGCCCTGGAGCCTTTACAAGCCTAGCACATAGGATTTTCCTGGCATCGTGCCACCCAACCTTAGTTCCCAGTGCATCTGTGGAGTACAGCCACTGGAGTAATCCCCGGAGTGAATTTTCTATTTCCCATCCACTCATCAAGATTTTTCTTGAAGAGGGCCAGTGATGTGCTCTGCTTGACATGTATGGGAAGTCTCTGGGTTATGAACCTGTCCCTCCAGGTTCTCTGCAGCACCTATAATTCTAGCTTTTATCTCATCATTTAAACTTTCCATCTCAGACATACCTTCCTGAAAATTGAAGATGTTTACCAGTTGCACTTCTTTCCCTTTTATCTCTGTTTTCATCTTCTAATGTCCTCCATTTGCTACCATGACCACTGTCTTGTCTGTACTCAGTTTCATCCCATGTACCTTCAGTACTGCAATCCACTCCCCCTAACATTTTCTGACATTCCTGTTAGGAGTTTATTTGAAGTATCACATTGTCTTCATATAGCATTTTTATTAATCTGTCCATTCTGACTGGTTTGCTGATCTAGCCTATTATTAATATGAACAGTGGTGACTCCGAACTGAATCCTTATCTACACCCACTTTCAAGTGGAGCCCTGTGTGAGTATGAATGCTGTTGATGCTTGTGCCTGTGGGTCTTTGTATATAGTCTGCAATAATTCTATTGGTGTTTACAGAACATGTACATAGTCTGTAATAACTGGGTCATTGTTTCCTCAACTTCAGACCATCACAGGACAATTCAAATCACCAATCTTGGAACCCTGTTATATGATTTCTTCAAATCTAGGAATACCCAGCTGAACTCTTTCTTCATCTCCAACTTCTCCACTATCATTCTCACTGCATACATCAGGTCTGTTATACTGTATCCTGATATAACTCCAAATTGCTCATCTTCTATTTGAGTTTCTACTACTCTGCACATTTGTTTATCTTCACTCCCTCCAGGACTTTCATGCAAAGTGCCAAGTGTTTGACACTTCAGTACTGTTCACAGTTTAGTATATCTGCCTTGTTCTTGCACACTAGAGCTAGAATGTTTACAGTCCAGTTATCAGGAAACTCCTCTCTTAACATACTATGATGAGGACCCTCAGAAGGGTTTGTCCTCTAATGCACCCATCTTGATCATATCGATCATATCTGCTTTGACTACTACTTTCCCTGATTTTATTATTCTTAGTGCACTTCATACTGCTTCTAGACTGGGTTGTCCAATCAGATTGCTTCTAGACTGGGCTGTCCAATCAGATTGCTTCTAGACTGGGTTCTCCAGTCAGATTGCTTCTAGACTGGGTTCTCCAATCAGATTGCTTCTAGACTGGGTTCTCCAGTCAAATTGCTTCTAGACTGGGTTCTCCAGTCAGATTGCTTCTAAACTGGGTTCTCCAGTCAAATTGCTTCTAAACTGGATTCTCCTTCTTCTTTCAGCCTAAGCTGTGCATGTGGCAGTATAACCTCTGTGGGATTTTCTTCATGCAGAAACTTACTCCTTCTACCTGTCTGTGATATCTTTGAGGCCTGGTGAGCAGATTATTGCTGACATCTCTTATGAATTGTGTCTGCCAACTACCTTCTTTATCTTTCTGTCTTTCCTTACAGCTTGACAAAGCTTTTTGGTGCATCTGCTGAGTTAGATTCTAGAAACTGGTAGTGGTTTTCTGATACTTTGTTCTTTACCACTGTAACTGCTCTATTAGCCTCTTTGT
>NC_056736.1:122743487-122748487 GCF_019279795.1 Protopterus annectens | reverse complement strand
CTGATGTTTACAACATCACAGGCTGGGGTTGCCTTTGCATGATGCTCACAGAAGCCAGCAATTACATGGGTAAGTAAAGGCCAGCAAGTCTGTCTGCATCACTATTACTGTTTGCATGTGCTTAGTACTTTTCTTTTTTAATTATGTGGTGAGTCTGTGTGCTTTTTGCAGCCTCTTTGCCAGTTCTGTAGCATAGTGTGCAGACCTCCATCTGCCATGATCATCCCCGGCTGCAGGTTCCTCATCTGATCCCTATCTGTGTCGCCTGGCTCTGCCCGCAGTGCTGGGAACTGCTGTCCCTGTCTTGGAGCACCCTGCTACAAATGTCTTCTGATTATGGTGCCACAGACAGATGGAATTTTGGAAGAGGTGGTGAAGGCATATTGCAAGGCACCTTCAGATGTTTTTAAACTTTGGAAATGTGAAGTGGGCAGTTTTAGAGGTTAGACAAGGAGAGATATATCAGCTTTCAGGAAGGATTTCAGAGAAAAATGAGTAAAAAGCTGCTTTGGATTTATGGGAAAAGATATTACCAGGGATAACAGAAACAATATCTTTTACTACATTACAAAAAAAGATGGAACGGGTATGAGCTAAGTATTCAGGGGAAATATAAATGGTCATCTTGACATGGATAGCCAAAAGGAAAGGAGGGGCATTGGGCTTTTGATGGTAGGAACAAATTAGTTCCTTGATCTTCAAAAGTACTTCTTCACAGAAAAGGCTGATACCCATAGAACAGACAGCTGGAATAGGTAATAAAAAGGAAATAAATGGAATAATTCAGGAGGCAATGGACATATGAAGAAAGGATGAGTGGGAAAGATAAGGGAGAGGACAAAGATAGATTTGAAATGCTGAATGCCCTTGAAGGGCAGATTACAAAGGCATCTTGTCTCCTGTCATCAAGCAAATTAAGATGTATGAAGCAGTTATATCATCATAATCACCCTTTTTCCCATTTTACATGAATTTGTGACATCACATCAACTGCTGTCACCTCTTGTGAATTACAGACACTCTCTTACCTTATTTAACATTCATTCCTCCTTGTTGCTGGTCTTCCCTCACACAATCTGTCTCATGGTGATGTATGCTTGTCTCCCACTGCCATCTTCTTGTCTCCCCCAAATTTGTTTTACCAACATATACTCTGCTTACCAGTACATGACTGAACCTCCATTATCTGTTCTCCTTGACTGTCTCTAAAACTGGGGCTACTTTGGCTCCCACTCTGATGTTCTCATTTCTATATTTGCCTCACAGTGTACATCCTACTGTTCATCTTAGGAACTTCTTCTCCATAACTTAAAGTTTCCTCATCTGCATTGCCTTCATTTCCCACGTTTCTGTGCCATACAGCAATGTTGGTCACATTACTGCTTTGTACACCTTACTTTTCATCTTCCTTGATACATTTTTCTGTTATGCACTATAACTAACACTTTTTTACACTTCATAGGTTCATAGGTGTGTAGTAGGCTAATGGCCCTGGAGCCTTTACAAGCCTAGCACATAGGATTTTCCTGGCATCGTGCCACCCAACCTTAGTTCCCAGTGCCTCTGTGGAGTAGAGCCACTGAAGTGATCCCCTGAGTGAATTTTCTATTTTCCATCCACTCATCAAGATTTTTCTTGAAGAGGGCCAGTGAGGTGCTCTGCTTGACATGTATGGGAAGTCTCTGGGTTATGAACCTGTCCCTCCAGGTTCTCTGCAGCACCTATAATTCTAGCTTTTATCTCATCATTTAAACTTTCCATCTCAGACATACCTTCCTGAAAATTGAAGATGTTTACCAGTTGCACTTCTTTCCCTTTTATCTCTGTTTTCATCTTCTAATGTCCTCCATTTGCTACCATGACCACTGTCTTGTCTGTACTTAGTTTCATCCCATGTACCTTCAGTACTGCAATCCACTCCCCCTAACATTTGCTGACATTCCTGTTAGGAGTTTATTTGAAGTATCATATTGTCTTCATATAGCATTTTTATTAATCTGTCCATTCTGACTGGTTTGCTGATCTAGCCTATCATTAATATGAACAGTGGTGACTCCGAACTGAATCCTTATCTACACCCACTTTCAAGTGGTGCCCTGTGTGAGTATGAATGCTGTTGATGCTTGTGCCTGTGGGTCTTTGTATATAGTCTGCAATAATTCTATTGGTGTTTCCAGAACATGTAAATAGTCTGTAATAACTGGGTCATTGTTTCCTGAACTTCAGACCATCACAGGACAATTCAAATCACCAATCTTGGAACCCTGTTATATGATTTCTTCAAATCTAGGAATACCCAGCTGAACTCTTTCTTCATCTCCAACTTCTCCACTATCATTCTCACTGCATACATCAGGTCTGTTATACTGTATCCTGATATAACTCCAAATTGCTCATCTTCTATTTGAGTTTCTACTACTCTGCACATTTGTTTATCTTCACTCCCTCCAGGACTTTCATGCAAAGTGCCAAGTGTTTGACACTTCAGTACTGTTCACAGTTTAGTATATCTGCCTTGTTCTTGCACACTAGAGCTAGAATGTTTACAGTCCAGTTATCTGGGAAACTCCTCTCTTAACATACTATGATGAGGACCCTCAGAAGGGTTTGTCCTCTAATGCACCCATCTTGATCATATCGATCATATCTGCTTTGACTACTACTTTCCCTGATTTTATTATTCTTAGTGCACTTCATACTGCTTCTAGACTGGGTTGTCCAATCAGATTGCTTCTAGACTGGGCTGTCCAATCAGATTGCTTCTAGACTGGGTTCTCCAGTCAGATTGCTTCTAGACTGGGTTCTCCAATCAGATTGCTTCTAGACTGGGTTCTCCAGTCAAATTGCTTCTAGACTGGGTTCTCCAGTCAGATTGCTTCTAAACTGGGTTCTCCAGTCAAATTGCTTCTAAACTGGATTCTCCTTCTTCTTTCAGCCTAAGCTGTGCATGTGGCAGTATAACCTCTGTGGGATTTTCTTCATGCAGAAACTTACTCCTTCTACCTGTCTGTGATATCTTTGAGGCCTGGTGAGCAGATTATTGCTGACATCCCTTATGAATTGTGTCTGCCAACTACCTTCTTTATCTTTCTGTCTTTCCTTACAGCTTGACAAAGCTTTTTGGTGCATCTGCTGAGTTAGATTCTAGAAACTGGTAGTGGTTTTCTGATACTTTGTTCTTTACCACTGTAACTGCTCTATTAGCCTCTTTGTTAGGTAACCAGCATTACTTCTCATACTGGTCCATATAGAGCAATGAAATAGTTTGATATAATTCATCAGCTACGATACATAATCACTATAATAAATCACTTTCCATTGGCCATGCTTTTATTTTGTTTTTATCTTTTGTCATGGCACTATAGCAATTTTACTATTTTTATTTGCTATACAACTTTTGGAATGATATAATTATGCAATAAACACTGCACCAGCACTAGACTCCTATATGTTGCATTTGGTATGGAAAAGGACTACAATAAAAGTATAGTGCTTGTTGATATTACTTGAAACTGTTCACAGTATTTATGTTTTATAAATAACCCAATGCATAGAATGTATAGCATAGCAATAAAGAGTTGTTATGTGGGGACTGGAGGTACAGCCAGTTCTAGAAATCCTGCACAGAACCTGCTCTCAGATATACTAATGTTGTGTAAAAGTTCCCATTGGTCATAAGACACATGCCACAATAACCTAAAACAAGAGTGGAATGTTACTGCTCAGATTAGAAGAATGCCAATCAATTGCAAAAGGTAAATGCTGGAATGCACTGCTTCCAAATTTTAGCAATAGTACTTAGTGTTAATTGATTAATAAAACATGGAAATGTGAGGTACCTGACATGTCTAACTAATTCAATGAAACTGGCATGGTACCCCAGCTTTATGGCTGGTGGAAATGGCAAGCTAAGTTTGTTGTTCTTTTTTTTCACACTGTCAAGAATAGTTGCAGTAGAGAAGGTACATTTTTATGAATGGAAAACAGGAAAAATAAAAATAATTCTCACTTTTGACATATACATTTATAACATCTGTTCTAATAACATGCATCTTGTTTCAGTTAGCTATTACTTTATTATTTGTCCAAGAGCCTGCATGTCATGTCTTCCTTACCCTTCATAGATTTTACGTTCTGTACTTCTCCCATCAATGTAGAATTTAGTTAGAGTAGAAACCCTCATGGAAACACCTGCAATAGGTTTACTGCTATGATATGTCTGCATAACTTGTCTTGTGAGATATGGCACTTAGCTGGTACATGAGTTTTGGTAACTTTGAGGGCCTACACTGACTTGACCAAATTTTAGTCTATCTTAAAAGGTACCTTTTCACTTTCATGCATATCCAAGGCATAACATGGCCTTCTCAAATTCTGCCAATAACTTTGCAATTGTACACCCCCCATCTCTTCCTAGTTCCTGCCTCTGGCCTTCAGGTATATGCCTGAGAAATGTAAATATATATGCACAAACTATCAGGCAGCCCAATTGCACCTGCTTCTGTTATATGGCCAGCAAGGAACAGCCATACTCTGCATTCCTCCACCTCCATATTTATGAATTCCCCACTCCTTCATGTCCCTCAGCTACATGTCAGGTTGACTTGTTTCCCATTTCAAGTTTTCTTGGAACACCTTGAGTTGTTTAAACCTTTGGTCATATTACAACCAAGCCAACCCCCTACCTGCTCTCTCTCTCACAGATAGTAATAAAGTATAGCAGCATAGGAAGTGTTTGTAGAAGTTTCTTCTCAGTCATGATAGCTATGAGCTAGCAAAGCCCAGAAACTCATTTCCCAAGTTCAGACCTGCATCCTTTCTGATGTTTACCTGCTGTGTGTCACAAACCCCCCTGTGAAGTTTATGGAACTCCAGAGATCAACCTCGGTGATACTCTGGGCCATAAATGCATCCCAGGGTTTGAATATAGCCACATACTCCTTCTTCAAAATATTTCCTTTCAACACCTGCAGTATGTGAACTGAGATGTACAGGTTTGA
>NC_056736.1:122723487-122740987 GCF_019279795.1 Protopterus annectens | reverse complement strand
AGTGCGGTTAGGGAAATACATCCCTTTCCCCACTGTAGTGCGATCTCAGAGTTGGAATAATAAGTTAGGGGGGTGTGGGGGGTGAAAGGGGGATTGCCCCTCTGCATACATGGGAGATTAGGTGCAGGGATTAGGCAGGTGCGGTAAGGGTGGCATTGTTGTTAATGCCGTAAAATATCATTGTCGACATTTTCAGCATTAATGGCTGTTTTTTGACATTAGGGACATTCGTTTAGGTGCAGTTTCAGTACAACACTTCGCTGTTTCGTACCTTTTTTTTCATAAATTTCGAGATATTGATAGTAAACCATATATATATATATATATATATATATATATATATATATATATATATATATATATATATATATATATATATATATTATAGATAGATGTGTGTGTGTGTGTGTGTGTGTGTGTGTGTGTGTGTGTGTGTGTGTGTGTGTGTGTGTGTGTGTGTGTGTGTGTGTGTGTGTGTGTGTGTGCATGTGTTTCTGCATATATTTATTTATTTATTGCCATTTGTTTACCAGGAAAGTCTGACTGGGTAATAAATAGCCATTTTCAGTGGAGACCCAGGGAGAAAAGCTCCAGAGGGTTAAATGACATATAATAAAACCATAATATCGATATAATTAAAAAGCATATATAGAAAAAATTTGACAGTGGAATACATAGGATACAATAAAGTATGAGGCGACACCAGTGATGTAATAATAAATGAAAAAATACAATTCAGTATGACAATCAGTATATACAAAAGTATTAGAACCATAGTCTACTATGCGAGGAAATAATCAAAAAAGGTGATACTAGTACCCCCTAAGAATAGGAAAGGCCAGTGTTAAAAGGGTATAGATAGATAGTATGATGAAAGGTCAGTTAGAAGGTATTTCTTGGTGTAGATATACATGAGAAATGCATGGGCACAGTTATGAGTTAGTGAGAAATTCTTTGAGTGTGAACATAAACAAATGGAGGCTTGATATAATTCAGACTGAATTTGGGATAGAGTTCCTTAGTTTGGCTATGCAGTGTGAGTACAGATTTTTTATCATACTGTTTTTTGGGGGTTTATAGATTTCAAGCAGGTTTTTGACTTGAAAGAGGAGGAGGTCATTTGTGAGCTAGTGACAAACTAATGAGGCACTAGAAGGACAAGTAGAAGGTTTGTAGAGTACTTAATACATTAGAAGAAGGTGTGTATGGGCTAGCTCATATGAGAGTTCTAATCAGTTGAGACCATGTAATCTAGAGCAATGATGAGTTCTAAGTGGCAAGTTAGCTGCAAATCCAGCTATACTATTATAACATTACTCCAATTGAGATGTAAGAGAGATCTGGATGTTAGTCAAAATGAGTGAGACATAGAGAAGAGAGGATAAAAGATAAGAGTTAGCTAGGGTGATTATACTAGGACTAAGGATTTGTTATATATAGATATATATATATATAGCAGCCCTAACATTTGGTGATTTTTTTTATACAGTTTTGTACTTGAAGATCGAACTTTAAGTTGTCATCTATGGTAACTCCCAGCAAATTGGTATGGGTAACTACTTCAGTAGCTGTATTGTTTACTTTTAGCATGGGCATGGAACTTTGGAAAAAAATAGCAGTAGTAGTTTAGTCTTTTGAGGATTAAGTAAAAGCTGATTTTGTACCCCATAGGACCATGCATCAGGAGGAGTGAAAGGATGCATGGCCACCGCTTTCTGTTCTTCCCAGTATCAATGAAAAGTGAGCTCTCTGCTGAGTCACTGACCCTAACCTATGTTTATATAATTATTTACACATACGCAAATATAAATAGATGTATATCTCTCTATCTGTAGATATAGATACAGATATATAGATTAGATATAGATATGGATATAGATATAGATATACATATACATATAGATATACATATACATATAGATATACATATAGATATTGATATGGATATACATATAGATATAGATATACATATACATATAGATATACATATAGATATAGATATGGATATAGATATAGATATACATATACATATACATATACATATAGCTATACATATAGATATAGATATAGATATGGATATACATATAGATATACATATAGATATTCATATATAGATATAGATATACATATACATATACATATACATATACATATAAATAGATATAGATATGGATATATATATATATATATATATGTATATAGCTATAGATATAGATATAGATATACTATATTGACATTGTAAGGCCTGTGATCTATCCCTTTAATCTTTGTGGTACTAGTTCATCTGAAGTCAAATTGTCCAGTGTTATTCTTTTCCTTTAACAATCATATTTTATTTTTGCATTTAATCATTTTCTTTTTCTTATCTTTTAATTTGATCCTGCTATGCTACCTTAGCACACCTCAAAGCAACTCACTCCAAGTTCTTTGCATTATCCATGATACATCATTTTTGACTGGTTGGCATATACTTTGCCTTTTCTTCAACTGACCAGGCTACTGTTAAGGTGACCTCAGTAGCAGCAATATGCATAAGCCACTCAAATGTTTTTGCCCAGTGATAGTGTCTCACTACTCACATGGTTAAAATAGTGTCACCCCTATTTTCCTTCAATTGTATATGTATACAGTCTGTATGTTGCCTCCAATGTAGCATTTAAACTGTTGTCCTCCTACTTACCACTCATAGTCACCAATACATGAACCAAGATCCTTAAGATGACCTTTTGTTAGCCCTATAAGTCACTTACTCCATATCTAGCTAACTGCTGGCCCACACTAAATATCAAACATTACATGAATGCAATCAGCTACCACTGACAAAACTTAATCTCTCAGCATCTGGTGCCAACAACAGTATCAATGTTTGTGTGTTTGTTTCTTTTTTTTACCCTGCTAGTTAACAGTCCACTACTGTCTTGAGGGAAGCCATATTAACTTCCTCACTCCAGTACTAACTGATAATCAATGACTTCCTGTATTAAAACTTTTCATGGATACAAAAAAACATTCAAACCACCAGAAAGTTACTGGAAGTCAGGACTGAAACAAACAAATTAATACATAATGGCCAAGTAGTTTATTTTACGTCTTTGCAATCAGCAGGTGACTGCAAGCCACTGTAACTGCAACCTTACACACACACATGTACATACACACACACACACACACACACACACACACACACACACACACACACACACACACACACACACACACACACACACACACACACGCACAAACTTCGGGACGTGTACACATCACCTCTCATCTACAATGTCAGTGATGGAACAGATACCACACTTGCCTTCGATGTAGAAGGCTGTGGGTTCTATTCCCAAACCAAACTAGATTAATTGATGATATCGCCCCATCTGCTTATGTTGGTGGTAATGCAAGTGGATATAAAAAAACCCATGGCACCTATGAAACAGAGTAGGGGAAGTTCCCTGATTCCTTACCCAAATTTACCCTAGTAGTAAAAATACACCTCGGGTCTTCCCCCTGTCCAAAAAAAAAAAAGGTTACTAGCCTAATGAGACTAACCTGGTAAACAAATGGATATATAAATAAATAAATAATATTTCTGATAGTGATCAAATAAATAAATAAATACACACAACTATATCTAAATAGTAACCTGATGCACACATAGTGAACCACTGCAACACCTTCACACAAACACACTTACACACATGTGCACATACTCATGCATGGATACACACACATGCACTTATACTCACAAATAATATTTAACTCATGTTACTTAACAGTATTGAAAAATGCATTCCATTCTACAGAATGACAGGAAAAATAGCTTATTGAGAAAAATAGTACAACACAGGTACATGTGCTAAAAGGGCCATGCTTTTTGACAAAGCAGAGTGATAAGAAAATCAAATACAGCATTGTGACTATGACAGAACAGTAAAGGTATTTATTTTGCACAGAGCAGAGTTAACAAGAACATTAAAAACTCACCATAGTGTGTTATGAATGCAACTGCTTACAGGTTTTTTGTTGCCACCAAGGGCTTACACATCCTGGGTACTCCAGATTTTGGTATAATACAGATTGTGATAGCAGTAATCATTGCATACAAATCTGTTATCTGCTGCATGGTATAACAGTTTGGCAGTAAATATACTTTTCCAGTCATCCATTTTATGCAAAGCATCCTGGTTCTTTAATGCTCTGAGCTGCTTTGGCATAGCCAAATTACTTAAATGGTTCTTCTGTCTTGGAATAGCATTTTCTATTTTAACTTTGAAATTTCTCAGGAGTCCATATTGTGTGCCAGGCAGTACTGTGATTCAGTGGTAATCAACACATAAAAGTGCAACTACTAAACTGTGACTGGAGCAAATCTTACATTAAGATCAAGATTACTGTAGCACAGAGAATTCCACTATCACCAAAGTACAGTGACGTAAGTGTAAGTTTATATATGGAGCACAGCCATGAAGTGCAGGTTGGCTGAAGCTCCACTGGAAACAGGATTTTAAAGTATTAGACTAATCATTGATTATTGATATTCATATGAAAGATTACAGTTTGGCATTTGCATGTTTCACTGTCCAAGACTGCAGTGTTTTCTTTTTTGAGCTTAAACCATTGAAGATATGTAGTCATTATGCTATTATTTGCTGTACGCTCATTTAATGGGAATCATGTACATCTATATTTTTTAATTTTGTATGATGGTTCACAGTAGTACTCATGTTACTTGTCAGTTAACACTGGGTATATATAGATGAAACTTAAATGTTGCTGTAGTATTTTTTTTTCATTTTACTCATTCTGCCTGAAGGAATGTACAGTATTACTGCAGGCATATATACTTTCATAGGTGATTGCTAGGCTAATGTCCCCATGGATCCCTTTTAAGCCTAATCATACTTCCAAAACTTATCTAACAGGTTTTGCTAACCTAGCGTTATTTAAGAGGTATACGTGTGCTTGGGCATGTGTGTTTAAGAATTTGTAGGTTGCCTGTCTCTACTAAAGGCATAGGTACCAAACTAGGAGTGAATTTCCAATTCCCCAACTACAGGTCCAAGTTACACTTGAACTGGGTTAGGGAAGACGTCTGAGTCACATGAATGGGAAGCCTGTTCCAGAGAAGAGGTAGTCTCTGACACACACACCTTTCACTCCAACATGCCATATTTATCTTACAGATGAGGTTTAAATCCCTAGATCAGGTAAGTCTGATGCTATTTATTTTGCAAATGTGCAGCAGTTCCATCAAGGTGAGACTGGGGATTCTTTGCAGGACAGACCTAGAAAATCTCAGAAATTTGTAAGAGAGCAAGTAAAGCAATAAGGTTTTGAGATGATCTGTGAAGGACATGTTTAAACCATGTATTCTTTTTATAAGGAACATCTTTGGACACTCTAGTTGTTACGTATGTCAGATCAAGTGCATAGTAAAAGGGGTATTGTACTTAAGGACTGATCTGTTAAAGGCCATGTAGAGTGGAACAATGACATCCTTGGATGTGGATGCCAAACCCTTGTTTATAAGATGCTCAATATTGAATGATTTCCTTACTATCTTAGACACATGATGGTCAAAGGACAGGTTATTGTCTATACTTATTTTCTAATCCCTAATGACTGGGACTACTGTTCAGTGTGTGTTATCAATGTGTTAGTTTCCATGGGTAGCCATCTTCCCAAAGGATAGTATGCATTTCTTGGCTTTGAGTTTTAGACCATGGCTCTGAACCAGTTAGTTTTCACTGTAAGTCATTCTTGGTGGATATTTGTGTCATTGGGGGATTCTTTGACTATGCCTAGTTTGCAATCTTCTGCAAACATGGTCAGCCAAAGGCTTTTGATGTTGTCTTTGACTTCAGAGAAGTAGATACCAAAAAGGAGATGCCCCAGCACCAAGACTTTAGGGACTCTGCTGGAGACTGGCCTCTTTGTGGGGGCAGACTTCCCTATAATAGCTTTTTAGGTGCTATCTGTGCACCAGCTGGCTAGCCAGTGTCTGACATAGTTTGTTAACAATACCCAGGTGGAGTAGTGTATCAAATGCTTTGGTGAAAACAATGTAGGCAGTAATGACTATCTTGCCCTTATCCATTTCATTGGTAATTTTTTAAAGAAGTTCACCAGGTTGAGTAGACATGATCTGTCTTTGTCGAAACCAAAAAGAGTTGGATCCAGTGTCTTAAGATTCCTACATCATTGTTAATCATTTCTATGAAAATTCTTTCCATTACTTTGCATATCAGACTAGTCAAACATATGGGACTGTAGTTACCTGGGTCCAAAGACTGCTTGCTTTTATGCATAGGGATGAAAGTTACAGTCATCCATTTTTTTGGCATGAAACCTATCTGAAAGCTGCGGTTAAATCATGACCATAGTGGTCTTGTTAGGTCAAGCTTCGTGTTATTAACTATACATCTTGAACAATTATTGGGGGTCATTCATGCAGTGTTCTTGTCCTTGGAGTATGTGTATTGAGAACCTGTTCTCTAATGATAGTTGGGAAAGTTATGATTGATAATATTTGCTGAGAGGTATCTGGGTGGAAGAGAGGGGTAAAATTGGAGCTAAAATTGTCTGCCAGTAGGTTTGTTCTTCAGGCTCAGTATCGGTGGTTCCACTTACGATTAGTTCATAACATTGTTGTTTATTGCATTTGAGGTTGCAGACATAGTTGAATAAGGCCTTCTGATTGTCCTTGGCCTTGGAAAGCTATTTTTACCTCAAAATTGGCTTTGGTAGACTTGATTAGCCATATTAACCTATGGTGTTTGTGTTAACAAGGTCCAAGAATCTCTGAGCCTGCATTTATGGGGTCATGCATAATTCCCAGTTTATAGTAGGATAGTTAAAGTCACTCATGAATATGGTTTTGGGTTGAATGGCAGATAGTTAAAGTTACCCATGAATATGGTATTGGGTTGAATGGGAAGTGTTTCCCCTACATTTAAGTATGTGTTATGGGTTTCCTGGGTCATGGAGAGGCACCTATACCTTCCAAAGATATGGTATGGGTCTTTGTCAATTATAATTCAGATGCAGAGAAGCTTGAGTGTGTCATGCTGTTTGACCAGCCTTGAGGTGTATTTTTTTTTATGCAACTTGAGACACCTCTACCCTTTGTCCCCTCCTTTGCAGCAATCTGTTTAAGTGCGTAGAAGGCATTATAGCCCTGCACTGCTGGAGTGCACAGCCAGTGTTATATGCACAGTTCTGTACTTTACTAACTATATTCATAAGTGTATGCCAGCTGACTGGCATAAAGAGGTCAAACTTCAGCTATGATGTAGACAAACTGGGTTTGAATAACAAGACTGTAACTACAGGAGTGTAAAGGAGGGAAATGAGTGATGGGGCAAATCCTGTTTGCCTTTATATTTCTAGAGGATTAGTAGTACATGCCTGTGGTGTAAACACTGTTCCTGATCTCCACTGAAGATGAGATTGAGATTATCTTCAAGAGTTGCAATGCTTCTATGAGACTGTCACTTGATGAAGTCAGTGGCATATCTTCACAAAGATCCAGTGCATGATAACTTCTTAGATGATATTAAGCTTCTATGAGGGAATGTCAAGATTAAAGCAAAATCTCTGATCCCCACTGTCATTGATGGTACCTCTCCTGGTACTTGATTCTCACAAATTTGGAAGTGCTTGATTCTCACCCTTAGGAGAGTGAGTTGGTTATAGGGCAAGCTCCTGTGGCATAGTGAATAGACAGATAGGGCATTTGTGATGAAGCCTGATGGCCATAAGTAGATCAAGACCAAAAACAAGTCTGTTGTCACAAGATTCATAAGAACTACTACAGATTCACATAGACATTGCTTCAGTTTGCTCAAAGCTACAGTGAGTTAGTCTTCTGCCCTTGCTCTACTGTTTTCCAAATGCCTGCTGAGAGAATACAAATGATAAGTGCTTATTTTCAACTGCTTTCTGCACTTTTGGATTGACTAAAACAATATTTACTGCACATCTGTTTGTTTAAACTGCAATTGCATTTTATTGCATGTTTTACATTGTCTGCTAATTGAATTCCTCTTATAACTGTAATTACTATTCATCTGCTTGTTTTGTTCATTTTACTTGTTTGCTGCACTTGAAAAACACTAGCTTAAACTAGGTTCAGGTTTTTGATTAATCTAGTACTGTTTGCAACCTTTGGAGCTTGTAAACCAGTTAATCTTTTTTTCTGGAGATGCCCCTTGTATCCTTGTGGCAGGAAGGTACAGTTCGGACTGATCTAGCTAGAGTTACTGTTGCAGGTTTCTGTTTAGGGTATTTTGATTGAATTATTTGAACCCTGGATGTTTCCTGTTTTTCTGCTTTAAAAAGCCTGTGTTTGAACCAGTTTGTGATTGTTTGCCCAAAGCTGCAGTGAGTTAGGCCTTCTGCCCTTGCCCTAGTGTTTACCAAATACCTGCTGAGAGACTACAAAGGATAAGTGCTTATTTTCAACTGTTTCTGCACTTTCTATTTAACTAAAACAATATTTGCTGCATGTCTGTTTAAACTGTATGACTGTGTTTTACTGCATTTTTAGAATGTCTGCTAATTGAATTCTTCTTACAACTGTAATTAATGTTCATCTGCTTGTTTTGTTCATTTTACGTATTTGCTGCATTTGAAAAACACTAGCATAGACTAGGTTCAGATTTTTACTGAATCTAGTACTGTTTGTGAACTTTGGAGCTTGTAAAATAGTTAATCTTATGTCTGGTGAGACCTCCAGCACCCTCATATCAGGAAGATACAGCTTGGAATGATCTAGCTAGAGATACTATTGTCGGGCACTGTTTAGAGCATTTTGATGGATAATTTGAACTTTGACTGTTTCCTGTTTTTCTGCTTTAGAAAGCCTGTGTTTGAAGTGGTTTGCACTTATTTGAGCCTATTTGTGCATCGCACAACATCTCAAATTACTGAGCTGAGAGATTGCCGGTTAAAAACACTTGTTCTCTAACCTCGCAAATATTACCTAAACCGGACCTCTTCATGCCTAAACCTTCTAATACCTTCCCCTGCTTTATTCCTTCTTCAGCTGTTATAGCTGGGACCTGAACTGTCAAGTCTACCTCCTTTTCTCCTACCAGCCTGGTTGACATGGGTCTACTAAGGCAGTCTATCAACTGCCTCATATACACTAACAAACCCTACTTCTAAATCATTCCTGTACCATTTGTGAGAGATGTACAGAGAAAGAAATTAGGGATCTGGGGACCCAAATTGATAGCAATCTCTCCTTTGACAACCACATTGCCAAAGTGGTTAGAAAGACCTTTTACATAGCCCACCTCATCATGAAAGGATTCACCTCTAGATCAAGAGAGGTAATCGTGCCCCTTTATTCATCCCTCATCAGGCCCATCATAGACTACAATGCCCCTTTTGGGATGTACCTTACCCGACACCTGCAGCAATTAGAAAGACCCCAAAAGTACCTCACCAAGAGGATCAAGGGCCTCAAACAGATGCCATATGCTGCTCGGTTAAAAAAACTCCAGCTCTACTCAGTTGCATACCGCCTACTTCGAGGTGATCTATGCCTGACATATAAAGCTATGTCCAATCCAGAATTAATGGACATGCTCCACCTCAGTAAATCTAAATCCCTTAGAGCCACACGCTCGAGGGACTTGAACCTCAGCACTGAAATAAATAGAACTTGCTGGAGGGACAGATTCATAACCCAGAGGCTCCCTTCGCTCTGGAATAGAATTCCAATTCATGTTAGGCAGAGCACCTCATTGAATCTCTTCAAGAAGAATCTTGATGAGTGGATGGGGGATCATAGGTTTGTCCCGGGGATTACTTTCATGTCACTATTAGACAGAGGCACAGCAAACTAAACCTTAAAAAGGGCACAGTATACTCAAATCAAGGGGTAGCGTAAGCCAAACAAAATCGGGCTAGGCTTATAATTGCCCCAGGGCAGATAGCCTAGTATGAACCTATGAACCTATGGACCTATTATAAATCTGAAATCACAGCTGTCTCATGCAACAGACAGCAATACAGAGCAGGTTGTCAGCCCACCTACCACAACTCCTAGTCATGACATACAGCATATACATAGAACAACTTATGCAGAGGTACATACAAAGACCTCCAAAACACATACATACTAAACCAACCATAACACTAAAAACACACAATACACATAGTGACACAACCACACGTCTCACCATCAAGCTCCATAAGGCAATGCACATCCACTCCAAATATCTTAGTCATAGCAGATTCTATACTGAGACACACAGACTTCCTCCTCACCAGTCTGAACAAGGAGAAAGCCACAGTCAGTTGTCTTTCTGGTGCCAGAAATCATAAGATCACCCGGGCACTCAATAAGTACCATTATGATTCAGTCACAGTATATGTTGGTGTGAATGACTTGAGCTGTACTTCCCTGGACTACATGAAGAGAGACATGACTGAGCTTGCTGATTATTTCACAGGCAGGTATGTCACTAGCCTTGAGCAACATATTACCCTTGCCAAGGAAGATACAACAATATAAGCAGAAAATCATTGACTTCAATAATTGGCTTAGTTTCTGGTGTCTTTCTAAGGGGATCCAGTTTGTCAGCCTGGGATGACATGATCAATAGACCTCGATGTTTTGTCGAAGATGGTCTTCATCTGTCACCCCTGGGATTTTGGCTACTGCCAAAGGCTCTTGCTACCCCCATAGTGCCATTTTAGGCAATATCACAAGGAGAAAATTCTTGACCGAAAAATGTCAACAAAAACAACCTCAAGTTTATGCTGCTAAATGCTAAGAAGCAGTCCTCAGCTTGGAAGACACTGACATTTTTGCAGTCATGAAAACCTGGTTCAAGGCTGTGGAGAACACCCCAGCCATACCAGGTTATACCTCCTACCACATATTCAGGCCATAAACGGAAGGCATGAAAACTAAAAGTGACGGTTTACCACTATTCATTAAAAGCTAAATACACCTGTAGATTGCTCAAACAGTATGATTCCCTGGAGACACTTCAGGTGCAACTAACTGCTGGCAGGACATTTTTTCAAGTCATTGCCAGCTACAGGACCCATTCCATGAATCAGGACACCCACTGTGCCTACTTGGATCTACTGAAATCCATCAAGATATATCCAAACACCATGTTTCTGGATGATTTTAATTACACATCTGTTGACTGGGTAAATTACTCATGCTCACCTCACTTGCCCAAAGGTTTCTTGAGTTCATTAACTCCAACGCCCTGGACAAGCTGGTGGCTACCCCAACTACGGGCACCAACATCCTGGATCTGGTGCTTACCAATATGGGAGACCACAGCAGCATCCCCACTGTGAGGCCTTCCCTTGTCAGATCTGACTACAAGTTAGTCTCATTTGAAGTAACTATCACACCTCACCCCCTCATAGCAGCAACTAAACTGAAAAATGTCTCCAAAGCAGATTATATCCTTCTAAGGGATGGTATAAATAGCTTCACTGCACTGCACCCTCAGATGGAACTGGCAACTATACTGAGTCCTACACCATTGCTTTTTACAAACACCTGTATAACTGCATTGATGCAGCTGTACCTGATAGGACCAAAATAAACTCTTCAAGGAAGAGCAAACCTGCCTGGTGTACAACTGCCATTAACAGGCTTTACAATAACAGGAAGAAATTGTTATCCGAAAGTAAAAGGGAGTGTGCCCTAAACTGAAAACACTCCCTTCTCAGCTTAAACAAACAAATAAGACTTCTTGTGAAGTCCTCCAAAGCAAACAATGAATCCAAGTTAGCATCCTCAACTAAGGATAACCATAAGGTGTTTTATAGTTACATCCATAGCCTAAAAGGTAAGACCCAGATTTGCACCGAACTGGTAGTTAATGACATCACATACAATGAGGGTGTAGACATAGAAAACCTGTTAGTGAAAAGTTTCTTTCCACTTGTCCCCCCACCTTGTATCTAGACAGCAGGTCATATACACCCTCTCTAAGGCCAAAAACACAGCATCTGTGAGACCTGGTGGCATCCTAGGTTGCGTCCTACATGGGCTCCAACAAGAACTAGCAACATCATTGGGTACTGTTTCCAATCATTGTCTAAGCATTGGCTTCATCCCAGCTGAATGGAAAATGGCCACCATTATCTACTTGCACAAAGGTGGTGCTTCCACTGCCCTGGGAACTATAGACATATTTTCCTGACTAGCCTTATCTGCAAGGCTGTGGAGAGAATCATCATGGAACTTATCAACAAAGATATAGGTAATCTCCAAACGCTTGACCCTACTCAGCTTGGATTTCACAAAGGGAGATCATGCCTGTTAAACGTGGTGGACTTCTTCGAGACAGTCACCAGAGTCCTGAACGAAGGGAAAACTGTACATACACCTGGACTTGGCCAAGGCTTTTGGTACTATTCCCCTCTCAGGCTTTATTGACAAACTCATCCAGCTAGGTATCAACTCTTATATCATTATGTGGGTCTCTAACAGGGCCGGATTTAGATGGAAAGAGGCCCTAGGCTATTCCACTTATGAGGCCCTTTCACCTCCCATTTTAATTACATGAGAGATAATAAAATACATCATTACTGTGATATATATCAATATGTTAAATGAAACATGTTGTGATTGGTACTAACCTTTATAAAAATGACGGATAATAAATAAAAAAGTTGAGAACACTTATTTGGACATTTATTCTCAGCACCATATATAGTACTTGTAACAATAACTAATCAAACATAACACACAACATTTACAAAGAAACAAAATTCAAATAATGAAAATCTTTGACTACGAAAATAAAATAATAAAATTATCATATTTTCTATCAAATTAAATTAAATATATTCAATACATTGAAGATTAAACCAAATTCAATTCAGATAAATTTATTTCATAATAATTCGCATTTAAAGTTTAAGTATGAATTATTATGAATTTTAAGTCTTAAACTAAACCGAAAATGGAACTTTATTCAAACAAAATCCAGATCACAAAAAAGAAAATATCAAATTGTATATCATATTAAATTTTATGTTAATAGTTATTTTATTTAAGAACTGATTCAATCCAAGTATACATTTAAAACGAAATGGTAGATTAAAAGAATTTCTTTCTAAACTTTTTCACACAGAATTCTCCTATAAGTTCATCAAAATCTATTTTTCTGAAGGTCTCATTTTCGATGCACAAAATACTCAATGAAGACAACCTCGTCTGGGTCATTGTGCTTCTTAATTGATTTTTGATATTTTTAAGTCTTGAAAATGACCTTTCTCCAGTACAGTTAGTGACTATTAAACTGAGAAACAGCCGTAAGATTGATTCCACATTGGGGAAGGCCACTTGAATATTTTCTTTGAATATTATTTGATACAAGTCTGTATGACAATGTGGAATTTTTGAAGGCTTATGTTTTTCTCACATATGTGGAAATGAAATAGTTCTTCAGTAAGATTTTGGTTGACATCTTCTGGGTATTCTTGCAATAACAGCTCAACACCTCTTTGAAGTTTTACCTTTGATAATGTAAGATCGGCAAGAAAGAAAAATATTTTCACTACATCATCATAAACAGAAGCTCTTCTTCCTAAATTTGATTCTAGTGCATCTAATATAGGAATAAATGATTTAATCCTAAATTTATCTCTTGAAGAGAGTTTGTCTAAGGCATCAGGGTCAGATGAATTTTCATAATTCCCTTGCCTTTTACTTCTTATTATCCTTCTGGCAGTTCTATATTCAGTATTTGGCAACGTGTTTTTTGCTTGTTGCTCAAGTGCATCGAAATCTTCCCTAATTCCATGTAAAATATCCAAAAGTGTCCTATACCAATCTGCACAACTACTCAGTAAAATATTAGGGCTTTGAAGAATTTTATTTACTTTTGAAAAATGTCTCAGTATTCGATTCCAGAAATGGAGCATAAACACAAATTCAAATTGTTCCATCTTCTCTAAAAGATTGTTGGCCCTCAATGTAGTATCACCCTTTGTATTATTATCTGAATGTAAATAATTGAGTGCATCGGTGATATCATTGTAATTTTCTAAAATAGCTTCTGTAGCTTTGGCATGTGCCTCCCACCTAGTGTCTGATAAATATTTAGGCACTTTAGAATGAGGTTTCAAATGTGATTTCAGAACTTCCCATCTTTTTGTGGAAGACGAAAAAAAGATATAAACTTCGTTCACAACACCAAAAAAATTAACAGCATCAAGGCAACAATCAACAGCTGAACGACCTACTAAATTTAAAGAGTGACCAGCATGGAACAAATCTTGCAAACTTGTTTTTTTAATTTTTGCTGCATACCATTGTATCTACCAGCCATATTGGCTGCATTATCATAAGACTGTCCTCGGCATTTTCTGAAATCAATTTCAAGTTCAGTAGTGATATAGTTAAATACTAAATCAGCTATGCTTTTCCCTGAGTGATCTTTTAGCTCAAGGAAAGTTAAAAATCTCTCAGTTGGCAAACCGTCTTCAGGTGACACATATCTAATAATTAAGGCCAACTGATCAGTATGAGATATGTCAGGAGTGGAATCTACTGAAAAGCTAAAATAGCCAGCCTTATTCTTCCGCCACACTCATACAATTGTGTCTTTCACTTTATTTGCCATAAGTTGAATAATTTCCTCACATATAGTTTTAGACAGATATGAAGGTTTTCCTGAGCCAGTATTTCCATATTGATCGATATGATCTCTTAAAAATGGATCGAATTTTGCTACTAGTTCTAGAAGACCAAAGTAATTGCCATTATTTGGAGTTTCAAACTTTTCATTGTCTCCTCTAAATGGTGAGCCTTGCTCTGCAAGAGTGCAAATTACAGTGAAAACTCTTTCTATAATGTAACGCCAGTATTGCTGCTCTTTTCTTATTTCTTCCTCTAGCTTTGAAGTTAAAGTTTTCCCTTTTGCTCTTGTTTTAACATAGCATTCCTATGATTTTCCGAATTTTCATGAGTTTGAATGATAGCAGGGTTTTTCCAATCATTAAACCCTTCAGAAGTTAATGCTGTTGCAGAAGATGCAATGTTTGGAAAGAGTTTACAAACAAAGCAAAAAAACGTGGCCTTTTGAGGGAGAGTACACAAGCCATTCTAGGGTATATTTTTCTCCATTGGCTTTTGTTGAATAAAAAATTGCTTTTGTACAAAATCTGGACTGATTCTTATATTCTCGCTTAGAATTTAAAAATGGTCCACAGTGATACTGAACTTGAGAAGGGCCCTTCTCTACCCAATATGATACATCATTTTGCAATAAATTTGTCCTCAAGCCAACATCTGTTACAGTAGACATATATTTGACATCACTATCTAAATTTGCAACATCTTGAACATGGTGTTTCTCATTAGGTGTCTGAAAAAAATTCTGAATATATTTTCTTGTGGCTCGTTTGTATATTCGTGTTCAGTAAGTTGCTCTTGAATTAGTTCCATATTTTCACTTTGAGTTGGTGCAATGGCCGTGTCCTCACATACAACGTGCTGCATTGCTTCCAATTGAGTAGTACTAGTTGGCACATGCATGTAAGCAGCCTCATACTCTTGTAGCTTCTTTTCTTGCATTTGCAAGTGCCACTTTCAAATCTTTTACTCATTCTTAGATTAGAATCTAGAACAAAATATTTGAGTTATTAATTGTGCATAAATAAGATGAACATATTGTCACAAAAATGTTTCAATAGTCTATAAACACTTCACTAAAGTATTGAACCTACTGAACTCAAAAGGCAAGAATCAAATGATTGTAATCCTAAAATAAGAATCTTTTCTAATAACATTAACACGTGTTTCATATTATTATATCAATAGGTCTGTAAGTTTGTCTGTTCCAATCTACACCAATCTGCACTTTATTTGCAAGAACAAACCAGAGCTTAGTAGTATAAATATTTTCCATAACAATCAGTGAGCGTATGAACTATACTTTGGTGCAATCTAGTATATACAAACGAACAGACCCAATGATGATTAACCAATACATTTTTATGTTTGTTTATTAGTCATATGCGTAGAATTTCTCCTTATTTTCGGTTCAGTGTTTTAGTGTTCACTGTTTTTAGAATAGTGTAATTTTAATTTTGCTAACAATTTGAATGTAGGCCCCTCTTGATCTTGAGGCCCTAGGCTGAAGCCTAGTTAGCCTATAGGAAAATCCGGCCCTGGTCTCTAAGTGGCTCACCGATGGAACCCATATAGTCAAAATAGGGGAATCCACCTGCAACAGCTGAGTCATAACCAGTGGTTTTCCACAGGGGTCAGTCCTGGGATCACTACTGTTCAAAATCTTTTTCTCTGATGTACAACAAAAACTAGAAGTCTGTGGCTGACAAAGTTTGCTGATGACTGCAAGCTGGGAGCATTCATAGAATCCACAAATGATTTCAATATCCTACAAAAGGGTCGTACACAAACAAATGCTTGGTGCCAAAGTCTTTGCCTTAAACTCAATGCAAAAAAATGTATTATCATCTCTTTCAGTAAGAGTGATGTTCCAGCTAACTACTACATCAATAGAAACCCCTTAAGTATGCACTCAGTGGTGATAGACCTGGTCACACAGGTTGACAGCAGACTTACCTTTGATCACCATGTCTGCGCAATGGTAAGAAGCTCATTCTATATTGATCATCTCATAAGTAAGAACATTGCCTCCAGGAAAAAAAAGTTATAACCTGCCTGTACCCTTCCTTCATTAGTCCAATAACTGAGTACAACACTCCTTTTAGTATGTCCCTTTCCAAGCCCTTGTAGCAATTGGAGGGACCACAAAGATTCCTCACAAGGAGAATTCAAGGTCTTCAGCATCTGTCCTATGTGAATCAGCTGAAATCACTGTCACTTTACCTCATTTTATACAGAGTACTTACGAGAGATCTCTGCCTTGTGTATAAGGCAATCCTTGACTCTGCTTTACTAGGAATGCTACATATCTGTAAGTCCAATGGCTCATGGGTTACTCAATCTAAAAACCTTAACCTGGTATGTGATATTAATAGAACCTGATGGAGGGACAGATTTGTCTCCCAAAGGTTACCACTTCTGTGGAACCAACTCCCAATTCATGTAAAGCAAAGCACCTCATTGACCCTCTTGAACCACAATCTGAATGATTGGATGGGTAACTGTAAATTCACCCTGGGGTTTCTACCTGTATCTCTCTTGGGCAAGGGCAATAGTTGCTTATCATGGAAACAAGGGCAGAACTTGGCTAGGCTTGCAAGGGCCCTAAGACAATTAGCCTAGTAATTTCCTATGATCCTATGAGTCTCTATGCCATGAGAATCATGGTTTTCTGTTACCTTTCCACTAGGACATTTCCTCACTGCTGCTCTGATTATTTTATTGATATAGTAGGCATGCCAGAATAAAGGTAATGCATTCTGTCATATGTTATTTTTTTCTCTCTGCAAGTTGACACTCCAAGTTGTTTTTTGCATTAGGTTTCCACACTGATGGCCTAGCATCTTAAAATGCAGTCTTGTATATTTGTTTTGA
>NC_056736.1:122683487-122718487 GCF_019279795.1 Protopterus annectens | reverse complement strand
CACTCAGGTCACTCCACATCAAGTACAAATATGACTCTGTCATTGTCCATGTTGGTGTGAATGACCTGAGATGTACCTCCCTGGACTACATGAAAAGAGACATGGATGAGCTCTCTGATCTTGTAGCCCAGGCCGGTATGACCCTAGCCCTGAGTAGCATCCTGCCATCACCCAGAATGACACCACAGTACAAGGACAAAATGATTGACTTTAACAATTGGCTAAGCTTCTGGTGTCATTCTAAGGGAATCCAGTATCTGTCTGCCTGGGATGACATGATCGACAAACCACACTGCTTTGCCAGAGATGGCCTGCACCTGTCGCCCTTGGGATTCTGGATACTGGCAAAGGCTCTTGCCACCCCTATAGTGCCTTTTTAGGCAAGGTTCAGATGACAAATTCACCACCATAACAGGTACAAGCAAGCAAAATCTGAGGGTAATGCTACTCAATGCTAGAAGTCTAAACCTCAAAATACACCCACTCGAGGCACTCCTTAAAATGGAGAACATTGACATCTGTGCAGTGACAGAGACCTGGTTCAAAGCTCCAGAGAGCACCCCTGCATTACCAGGCTATAATTCATACCACACCTTTCGGCCACCAAACCTGGACCGAAACACTAAAGGTTGAGGTGTGTCCATATTCATTAAGGATATCCACAACTCCAAGCTAGTTGCTCAGCATAATGCATCCGAGATTATCCAAGTTCAACTAACTCTGGGCAAAACCGCAATCCAGATTGTAGCTTGCTACAGACCCCCCACCATGCCCCAGGATTCCCACTCCTCTTTTCTTGATACACTGGAAAATATTAAGGTACAACCCAACACTCTAATAATAAATGATTTCAACTACCCTACCATTAACTGGGAAAACTACTCATGTACCAACTCTTTTGCTCAACGTTTTCTGGAAATCATCAATTCCAATGCTTTGGATCAACTTATCCACACCCCCAACAGAGGCAGCAATATCCTAGACCTGGTCATCACCAACATGGGTGACAGGTGTTCCACACCAGAGGTCAGCTCCTCGTTGGTCAGATCCGACCACAAGCTAATCACCCTAGACATCCACATCCCGCTCCCACCCCCAATTAGGAAAACAACCGTAAAAAATTTATCCAAGGCCAACTTCACGCTTCTTAAGACAGAAGTGGGAAACGTCATGACACCCATGCAGATGGACAATAGAAGTACGACTGCTGAATCCTACACAAATGCACTTTATAAGCACTTACACGAGTGCATGGATCGTGGTATCCCTAACAGAACCAAGATGCTATCCTCCAAAAAAAGGAAGCCGATCTGTTTGTCTTCTGCCATAAACAAACACCACAACAGAAGAAAGAAACTGTTGCAAAAAAGAGTAAAATCCCACGATTGGAGGAAATCCCTGGTCAGCCTCAGTAAGAAGCTGAGATCCCTCATAAAATCCTCCAAAGCTAGTTATGAAAACAAAATTGCCACTGATTCTAAAGACAACCACAAAGCATTCTATAGCTATGTCAAAAATCTCAATGGCAACACTCAGATCTGCTCTGAGTTACAGCACAATGACACTAAATATACAGAACCACCTGATATTGCCAACATCCTGGCAGATAGGTTCAGTGCTAACTTTATCCCCCTCTCACCCCCTAAAGGGCCCATCTTTATACAGGAAGAATGCAAAGTTCCTGTAATCATGGCTGCACAGGTAAAAACTTCACTCTCCAAAGCCAAGAGCACAGCATCCATGGGACCTGACAACATCCCAGGCTGCCTTCTACATGACTACAGAATGAACTGACACCCCACCTAAGTACCATGTTCAGTCATAGCCTCACCTCAGGCTTTGTGCCCATTGAATGGCGCACCGCGACAGTTATCCCACTCCACAAAGGGGGGAGGGGCACAACAGACCCCGGGAACTACTGCCCCATTAGCCTGACGAGCCTCCTCTGCAAGGCCATGGAATGTATCATCATGGAACTCATAAACAAAGACATTGGAGATCTTGAATTTCACACTTCTGAGTTTTAGTTCTTTTCAGGTTTCCACTTTATGGGCTTGAAATACTGAAATTCGATATTTCAGTATTTCGAGCTTCTAAAGTGAATCTACATATATATATATATATATATATATATATATATATATATATAAAATACATGGATCTACTTTATATAATCAAAAGATTACTTACTCAAATTTAATAACGTCGAGACCTCTTCATCAAAACCGCATATTATCGAACAACCGGAACATCACACTGTCACTCTGGGAAACTAACCACTGGGCCACCATGGTGAACTTTGCTGTTTTCTCCAGTATAGTGCAATCTCGGTGTTGATATATTTAGTTATGGTTATGGGGAGCTGGGGCTGGGGGTGAAGCCCTCACATGTGTGGATTTAATCTGCATTTGTTTTTTTTTTCACCATGGCGGCCCATGGTTTGTTTCCCGGAGTGACAGTGTGATGTTCTGGGCGTTCAATAATATGCGGTTTTACTGAAGAGGTCTCAATGTTATGAAATTCGAGTAAGTAGTCTTTTGATTATATAAAGTAGATTGATATACACATACAGGAGTCAATAATTGTCAGCTATCTTTAGATTTGATGTCTGTTTTGTTAACAGACTTTGAGAAACAAAATAGATGGAAGACGATTATGCAACATTGCTACAGTATCAGGGTTGCAGAATATGCCCTTTCATCCAGAATTGTGCAATCTTGGAAACAGAATATATATTTAGCAAGGTGTGTAGGCGCGAATCAAAAAAACATGTTTTTATTGTTGCATGCTCCTAGGTAACTTTGTAAAGATGGGAGTTGGGCAAATCTATTCTATATGAATGTGAAGGCTTCTGCACGCATGTATATATGATAATAAGGATACTCAACATATCCCATTATGATACATTCCATTGTATAAAACTTTCAGTGCAATATATCATGGAAAACTGCAAAAAATTAAGAAAGCAAGTGTCCTGTAGTGAAATCTCTCCCTGCACCCTACATGTGAGGGTCTGCAACCCCCACTCACTGCAGCTTTATATATATGTATATATATATGTGTATATATATATATATATATATATATATATATATATATCTATATACCAACTCTGAAATTGTAAAACAGTGAGTAAAAGGACACATTTCCTCTCCATAGGTTCATAGGTTCATACTAGGCTATCTGCCCTAGGGCATTTACAAGCCTAGCCAGAGTATGTTTGGCTTTCGCCACTCATTTTAAAATGAATTTTGCTATGCCATTTTTCGAGGTTAGTATACTGTGCCTCTGTTTAACAGTGACACAGAAGTGATACCCAGAGTAAATCTACGATCTCCCATCCACTCATCAAGATTCCTCTTGAAGAGAGTCAATGAGGGACTCTGCCTAACCTGGACTGGGATTTTATTCCAGAGAGAAGGGAGCCTCTGGGTTATGAATCTGTCCCTCCAGCATGTCCTATTTATTTCAGTGCTGAGGTTCAAGTCTCTCAAGCGCGTAGCTCGATGGGATTTGGATTTTCTGAGGTGCAGCATGTCCATTAATTCCGGGTTGGACATGGCTTTATACGTCAGGCACAGATTGCCTCTGAGCAGGCGGAATGCCACTGAGTAGAGCTGGAGTTTCTTTAACCGGGCAGCATATGGCATCTGTTTGAGCCCTTTGATCCTCTTGGTGAGGTACTTTTGGGGTCTTTCCAGTTGCTGCAGGTGTCTGGTAAGGTACATCCCAAAAGGGGCATTGTACTCAATTATAGGCCTGATGAGGGATGAGTAAAGAGGCACGATGACCTCCCCTGATCTAGATGTGAATCCCTTCATGATTAGATGGGCTATATAAAATGTTTTTCTAATCACTTTGGCCATGTGATTGTCGAATGAGAGATTGCTATCAACTTGGGTCCCCAGGTCCCTAATTACTTCTTCCGTACTTAATGGATTACCATCTATGTGGTAATTTGTGGGCACATTGTTTTTGCCGAAGGGGGTGACTATACACTTTTTGGTGTTTAGCTTGAGGCCATGGCTCTGGCACCAGTTGTCTTGATTAGGACTCTTAAAGATACTTATGAGCTTCAGGCACCCTATAATACCTATCAGGTTTAACAGGAGCAGGAGGCAAAGAATCAGGGTTCAGGAAGCCTCTGCAAAACATCTTCTACCACATTCAACACAGGAGGTATAGCTAAGGGCCTATGCTGGGGCAAAACAAGAATTCCCTAAGCCTTTTCCTGGAATCAGAGTAATCCTGGCCTTCCCATTTAAAGTGCTCCCTCATGGAATGCAGAGTCTCTGAAAATGAGAAATCCTCAGGAGGAGAAGCTGTAGGAGTGGAATCATCCACATCAGAATCAGAATAAGGAGGATACTCCTGCAAATCTTCCAGAAGACTCAGAAGCCTCCGAACACTGTTCAAAACTATCAAACTCGGTTCCACCCTAGGCCTCTTATCAGGGGGGGGCATAGAACCTCTAATCATAGTAATCAAATCTTCTGCCATTTTAAGCATATGTTTCTTAGGCACAGAACCTGAAATGCTAGGAGAAGCCCCCACTGAAGCTGAACTTGGCCTACCTCTCAAAGAAGTTTTGGCAACAGAAGGAGAGGCTCTAACTACCTTGGGAAGAGAGGGAAGCACAGTTACCTGAGAAAGCCCCTCAGCCTGGCCTACCTCCTGAGAAGGCACATCCTGTAACAGTAAAGTCTCTGCCTGTGACTCCAAAGAAACTCCTGGCAAAACCTCTGGCTGCACTGAGCCTTCTAAAGAACCGACGTCCGGGACTGCCGGTTCATCAACCCTAAACCGCTGTGTTTTGTCCTTGCGCTTCTTGGATCGAAGGGCGCCGGAGCATCCGACGGCATTTTATAATTACAACGCTTCCCAAACACTAACCTGGCAGATTCTAACCTCCTCTTAATAGTGCGTTTGTTAAACCTAGCACAAGAGCGGCATCCAACAACGTCGTGCTCAGGCCCTAAACAAGGTATACACAAGGTATGGTAATCCCTATGAGGTATCTGTTTCCCACAAGAAATACAGTTATTCACTTTTTCTGACATCGGGTTAAATACTGAGGCAAGAAAAAACCAAAATGTTCCCCCACGGGGTCCGTAGCCAACTCTGATCCGGACTGAAACGCCGGTTTCGGAAATATTTCCGAACGGCAACCTGCACTAAGCAAAACTGCTTCTGCATCGGACCATGCGGCAAAAAGACTGAGGATATGGCGCCGGTCATGCGCATTAGTACCCTGACGTACTGACGTCAGTCTAATGCGCCCTGACCGACGTCAGCCATATACTCTGGTATTCGGGCCGACTGGACAGCGGACTACCCAATAGTAAGGACTGCAGCAATGTGGAACAAAGAACATCTGTGCAGTGACAGAGACCTGGTTCAAAGCTCCAGAGAGAACCCCTGCATTACCAGGCTATAATTCATACCACACCTTTCGGCCACCAAACCCGGACCGAAACACTGAAGGTTGAGGCGTGTCCATATTCATTAAGGATATCCACACCTCCAAGCTAGTTGCTCAGCATAATGCATCCGAGATTATCCAAGTTCAACTAACTCTGGGCAAAGCTGCAATCCAGATTGTAGCTTGCTACAGACCCCCCACCATGCCCCAGGATTCCCACTCCTCTTTTCTTGGTACACTGGAAAATATTAAGGTACAACCCAACACTCTAATAATAAATGATTTCAACTACCCTACCATTAACTGGGAAAACTACTCATGTACCAACTCTTTTGCTCAACGTTTTCTGGAAATCATCAATTCCAATGCTTTGGATCAACTTATCCACACCCCCAACAGAGGCAGCAATATCCTAGACCTGGTCATCACCAACATGGGTGACCGGTGTTCCACACCAGAGGTCAGCTCCTCGTTGGTCAGATCCAACCACAAGCTAATCACCCTAGACATCCACATCCCGCTCCCACCCCCAATTAGGAAAACAACCGTAAAAAAATTATCCAAGGCCAACTTCACGCTTCTTAAGACAGAAGTGGCAAACTTCATGACACCCATGCAGATGGACAATAGAGGTACGACTGCTGAATCCTACACAAATGCACTTTATAAGCACTTACACGAGTGCATGGATCGTGGTATCCCTAACAGAACCAAGATGCTATCCTCCAAAAAAAGGAAGCCGATCTGTTTGTCTTCTGCCATAAACAAACACCACAACAGAAGAAAGAAACTGTTGCAAAAAAGAGTAAAATCCCACGATTGGAGGAAATCCCTGGTCAGCCTCAGTAAGAAGCTGAGATCCCTCATAAAATCCTCCAAAGCTAGTTATGAAAACAAAATTGCCACTGATTCTAAAGACAACCACAAAGCATTCTATAGCTATGTCAAAAATCTCAATGGCAACACTCAGATCTGCTCTGAGTTACAGCACAATGACACTAAATATACAGAACCACCTGATATTGCCAACATCCTGGCAGATAGGTTCAGTGCTAACTTTATCCCCCTCTCACTCCCTAAAGGGCCCATCTTTATACCGGAAGAATGCAAAGTTCCTGTAATCACGGCTGCACAGGTAAAAACTTCACTCTCCAAAGCCAAGAGCACAGCATCCATGAGACCTGACAACATCCCAGGCTGCCTTCTACATGAACTACAGAATGAACTGGCACCCCACCTAAGTACCATGTTCAGTCATAGCCTCACCTCAGGCTTTGTGCCCATTGAATGGTGCACCGCGACAGTTATCCCACTCCACGAAGGGGGGGGGCCACAACAGACCCCGGGAACTACTGCCCCATTAGCCTGATGAGCCTCGTCTGCAAGGCCATGGAACGTATCATCATGGAACTCATAAACAAAGACATTGGAGATCTCCAAATCCTGGACCCCACACAGTTTGGGTTTGTAAAAGGCAGATCATGTCTCCAAAATCTGATAGACTTCTTTGAAGTAGTCACCAAAGCCATAGATGAGGGTAAGGTGGTTCACAAAGCCTATCAGATCTTGCCAAGGCATTCAACACCATCCCCCACTCTGGAATTATAGATGAACTCACTAAACTAGGTATAAATCCCTATGTCACAAGATGGGTTGCCAAATGGCTTAATGAAAGAACCCACACTGTGAAAGTAGCAGACTACAAATCAGACTTCAGACCAGTGACAAGTGGAGTACCACAGGGTTCAGTCCTGGGTCCTCTCCTGTTTGGTATCGACTTCTCTGAAGTACAGGCTAACACAGAAGGTCTTTGGCTAACTAAATTCGAAGGTGACTGCAAACTAGGAGCCATAATTGAAACTCCTAATGATGTGGACATCCTACAAAAGGGCCTCACTGAGACAGATGCCTGGTGTCAAAGACATGGTCTCATGCTCAATGCCAAAAAGTGCATTGTCATCCCCTTTGGTAAAAATTCTGTACCCATGAACTACCACATAGGCGGTAGTCTACTTAACACCAAAAGTGTGAAAAGAGACCTTGTGACACAGGTGGACAGTAGTCTCTCCTTTGATAATCACATCGCCAAAGTGGTCAGGAAATCCTTCTACGTGGCACACCTCATCACAAAAGGTTTCTCATCCAGAAAAAAAGAGGTCATTGTTCCCCTCTACTCATCACTCATTAGACCCATTATAGAGTACAATGCCCCTTTTGGTATGTACCTCACAAGACATCTACAACAACTGGAAAGGCCACAAAAATACCTCACAAAGAGGATTACTGGCCTCAAACAGATGCCTTACGCAGGCCATCTCAAAAAACTCCAGTTTTACTCGTGCATATAAGCCTACTCAGAGGCGATCTCTGCCTAACGTACAAAGCTATGTCAAACCCAGAGCTGTTGGACATGCTCCACTTAGAGAAATCCCAATCCCTCCTAGCTACATGCTCTAGGGACCTAAACCTTGTCACCACAATAAACAGAACATGCTGGAGGGATAGATTCCTGTCCCGGAGACTTCCCATACTCTGGAACAGACTACCTATCTATGTTAAACAGAGCTCCTCATTAGCACTCTTCAAGAAAAATCTTGATGATTGGATGGGTAATAAGAAATTCACCCCAGGGATCACTTCTGTGGTTCTGCTTGACAGGGGCACAGGAAAATAATGTTCTTGGGTGGCGAAAGCCAGGGTACATTTTTGGCTAGGCTTGTATAGGCCCTAGGGCCAATAGCCTAGTACCTACCTATGAACCTATGAACCTACTAATGACTATCTACTGTATGACATTGGAGCTTTTCTCCCCGGGCCTCCACTGAAAAAGGACACTTGTCCAGATGGACTTTCCTTTTTAACAAATGTAAAATAAAATAAAATAAAATAATAAATACATAAATAAATAAATATATATAAAAAAAAAATATATATATATATATATATATATATATATATATATATATGTGTGTGTGTGTGTGTGTGTGTGTGTGTGTGTGTGTGTGTATATATATATATATATATATAGATTCACTTTATATCCTCGAAATACTGAAGTATCAAAATTCAGTATATTGAGGCTATAAAGTAGCAACCTAAAAAGAATGAAAACTCAGAAGCACAAAATTCAAAATCTCGCATACCAGAGAATTTGAATTACCACTTCTGGTGTACACAAACACGCACCTTCCTCCCCACACACAAACACAAGCTCTGTCCTACATAAAAGCAAGGAAGCAAGCCCTCCTGTACCCCTCATATGGGGGGCTGCGCCTCCCACACGCCCCAACTTAAATATTCTAACTCTGAGGTCACACTACATACAAAAACACACAAAACACCACCACACAAGCTACATTCTCCTCGCACACACACATCACATTAACAAAACACACCAACACACCATAGCCCCTACCCAAAACCCTTAACATATAAACACTTACCTGAATCCATAACCACAGCGAAACACCAGAAGTGCTAATTCAAAATCTCCAATATGCGAGATTTTGAATTTCACACTTCTGAGTTTTAGTTCTTTTCAGGTTTCCACTTTATGGGCTTGAAATACTGAAATTCGATATTTCAGTATTTTGAGCTTCTAAAGTGAATCTATATATATATATATATATATATATATATATATATATATATATATATATATATATATATATATATTATACATGGATCTACTTTATATAATCATAAGATTACTTACTCAAATTTAATAACGTCGAGACCTCTTCATCAAATCCGCATATTATCGAACAACCGGAACATCACACTGTCACTCTGGGAAACTAACCACTGGGCCACCATGGTGAACTTTGCTGTTTTCTCCAGTATAGTGCAATCTCGGTGTTGATTTGTTTAGTTAGGGTTATGGGGAGCTCGGGGTGGGGGTGAAGCCCTCACATGTGTGGATTTAATTTGCATTTGTTTTTTTTTTCACCATGGTGGCCCACGGTTTGTTTCCCGGAGTGACAGTGTGATGTTCTGGGCGTTCAATAATATGCGCTTTTACTGAAGAGGTCTCAATGTTATGAAATTCGAGTAAGTAGTCTTTTGATTATATAAAGTAGATCGATATACACATACAGGAGTCAATAATTGTCAGCTATCTTTAGATTTGATGTCTGTTTTGTTAACAGACTTTGAGAAACAAAATAGATGGAAGACGATTATGCAACATTGCTACAGTATCAGGGTTGCAGAATATGCCCTTTCATCCAGAATTGTGCAATCTTTTATATTTATATTTAGCAAGGTGTGTAGGCGCGAATCAAAAAAACATGTTTTTATTGTTGCATGCTCCTAGGTAACTTTGTAAAGATGGGAGTTGGGCAAATCTATTCTATATGAATGTGAAGGCTTCTGCACGCATGTATATATGATAATAAGGATACTCAACATATCCCATTATGATACATTCCATTGTATAAAACTTTCAGTGCAATATATCATGGAAAACTGCAAAGAATTAAGAAAGCAAGTGTCCTGTAGTGAAATCTCTCCCTGCACCCTACATGTGAGGGTCTGCAACCCCCACTCACTGCAGCTTTATATATATATATATATATATATATATATATATATATATATATATATATCTACATATATATATATATATATATACCAACTCTGAAATTGTAAAACAGTGAGTAAAAGGACACATTTCCTCTCCATAGGTTCATAGGTTCATAGGTTCATACTAGGCTATCTGCCCTAGGGCATTTACAAGCCTAGCCAGAGTGTGTTTGGCTTTCGCCACCCATTTTAAAATGAATTTTGCTATGCCATTTTTTGAGGTTAGTATACTGTGCCTCTGTCTAACAGTGACACAGAAGTGATACCCGGAGTAAATCTACGATCTCCCATCCACTCATCAAGAGTCCTCTTGAAGAGAGTCAATGAGAGACTCTGCCTAACCTGGACTGGGATTTTATTCCAGAGAGAAGGGAGCCTCTGGGTTATGAATCTGTCCCTCCAGCATGTCCTATTTATTTCAGTGCTGAGATTCAAGTCTCGAGCGTAGCTCGATGGGATTTGGATTTTCTGAGGTGCAGCATGTCCATTAATTCCGGGTTGGACATGGCTTTATACGTCAGGCACAGATTGCCTCTGAGCAGGCGGTATGCCACTGAGTAGAGCTGGAGTTTCTTTAACCGGGCAGCATATGGCATCTGTTTGAGCCCTTTGATCCTCTTGGTGAGGTACTTTTTGGGTCTTTCCAGTTGCTGCAGGTGTCTGGTAAGGTACATCCCAAAAGGGGCATTGTACTCAATTATGGGCCTGATGAGGGATGAGTAAAGAGGTACGATGACCTCCCCTGATCTAGATGTGAATCCCTTCATGATTAGGTGGGCTATATAAAATGTTTTTCTAACCACTTTTGCCATGTGATTGTCGAATGAGAGATTGCTATCAACTTGGGTCCCCAGGTCCCTAATTACTTCTTCCATACTTAATGGATTACCATCTATGTGGTAATTTGTGGGCACTGTTTTTGCGAAGGGATGACTATACACTTTTTGGCGTTTAGCTTGAGGCCATGGCTCTGGCACCAGTTGTCTGTTTCTATGAGGCCCTTTTGTAGGATGCTTGTGTCGGCTGGAGAGTCGATTATGGCACCCAGTTTGCAGTCATCTGCGAACTTGGTCAGCCACAGTCCTTCCGTGTTGGCCTGTACCTCCGAGAAATATATATCGAACAAGAGAGGTCCCAGGACTGAGCCTTGTGGGATGCCACTGTAGTGTGATTTCGGAGGTGCCACTTGTAACAATGTTCAATAATCTTGCACTCAAATAATGACAGTTTATTGATGAGCACTTAGCAAATCAGGAATTGGTGAATAAAGCCAATGATTCCTATTTTGACCAAATAATCCTACAACCCATGATCAACTATAATGTACAATTCTGTAAGTTCAAAAAGACACTGGAGGTAAGAATATATCAAGTAAAAGTTACCTATGTTCTCCAGCAATTCAAAATATTAACTCACTTGGCTTATCAGATTCAAAACAAGCTAACAGTGCATTTAGTTCATGTAACAATTTTCAGTCCACACAGCTGCTATAGGATAAAAGCTGCCTTGAAAATAAAAGTCAAATGCAGCATGTCTCTCCCAGGTTTATCTTCTTGTTCTATAAGCAAACATTTTCACAGTTTACACTCCACAGTTTAACCCTGACCAGGGTCTCCAATACACATTTTATAGCTTTCTTCTGATGATCCTCCAGCTGAGGAATTTACTTCCTGAGCCTTATCCTCCAGCCTACTGCCTTTTATACTGTAGTATTTGATGATTACAACCTAGTTACCTAGGCAAAACATTTTGTTTCTGACTAAACCTCTGTGAGGATACTCCTACACATCTCAGAAAGGCAAAGTACACATTTTCCAAAATTATTATTTTACAACTACCCTATCCAACAAAAAGCAAGGGTTTTAAACACATAATTATGGGGGTTTACTATGGTGAGTGCAAACGTTCGAAATCATGGTCTGAAAGGTTCAGTTAATTGAATCCCAGTTCTCATATGGTCGAATTGCATGGTGCACTTGACCATAGGAGAATTGATGTACCGACACTGCGAACTGAGTTCATGCTGCAGTGAGGAACAGGGAATTAGCCAATTTCCTCACTGTAGTGTGATTTCGGAGGTGATATATTTAATATGCAGGGGAGGCCCCCACAGGGGCGTGCGGGGGGTGAAGCCTTCCTGCAAAATACTGGATTTAAGGTAGCATTGAATGTTTAGTTCAACGGTATGTTAATATACATAGCAGAAGGTGACTGACGTCACTTTCTGCTATGTCAAAAACATCGAACGATGTTTTCATGTTGGCATTTGTTTATTATGAGAAGTTTCGAATCCAATATTTAGGTTCGAAGTTCTAAACATTCAACCAATGTGGATTCGAAATTTCCATAGTAAACCAATTATAGGCTGTAGGTCCTGAATGACTCATCAGTATTTCTGTGGGATAGGCTTGGAATGTTCAGTGCTGAAAGAGATGGAGGGATGATCCCCACATGTTAAACATTACATTATCATCAGTTTGCCTACTTAATCACTGCAAAGGGGCATGATCTGTTATCAGACTAAAGTGACTGCATAACATTAGCATTTACTGTCATAAAATCCCTCTTTATTTCTGTACATTTTCTTTCAAAAGCTGATTATCTTATTGCTGCATAGCAAAGTTTCCTGTCCATATAGCACATACGATGTTCCTCATCTTGAAAGTCTTAGGATAGACATGCCCCCAAACCTACTTTTGACATTTCAGTATATAAGGTAAAGTCTGGCATGTTTCAGTGTATTCTTGAGATATGGGAATTTGTTGCATGTTTCCTTATTTTCAATCTTTTGGTGTACAGTTTATTAATCAAGGAGTTCCACTGGATAGGTTTATTCATACTTGTCATGGCAACTCAACATAACTGCTACTAGACGATGTGATCTCAAACTCCAAAAGACACAGCATACATGGCTACAATGTTCATGTTGCATGACCCTTCCTGGAGTTGCATGCTTTTGCGCACTCTGTCTTTGCAAGTGATGATGACTGTGGCCTAAACATTCCTTGCCTTATGTGGGTACGGTGTTATCTAATACACTTCATGGACAGACCATGCATTGTTATGCATGCTTGGGTGTGATATGATATGCATCTTTTTATTGTATGGTGTCTGTGCCATCGCCCTTAGTTATGGGCCAGATAATACCATTTTGCTACTGCTAAAAAACTTATTACTTTTATTGATGCCAGACCAGGATTAAGGCAAAGAGGAAGTTCTCTCCTTCTTTTCAAGTCTGATATCAACTTGTAACTCATTGCTCAATGTAATGCCTCCTCAGCTTCTCTTCCATATTGGTTACTAACACAAATATGCTCTCCATTTAGCTCCTCAGTTCTTCTAGTGGTTGCCTATCTCACTCCTCCTGCTGAATTACAAAAGTTTAATAACCTACTCAAAGACGTAAACTTCTCTGTTTGGAGTATCAAAAGTCTTATTCTTCTTGTTGACTTTAAAGTCATTCTCCTTGGCCCCTCACAGAACTGCATACTTGAACTTCTTAATGTATTTAATACCATAAAACTTATTATTGAATCCACCAGACCCAATGCTTCCTAATCACATCACTCACTGCTTGATCTAATGATCGCAGACAAGCCTTCACTTATTTCTCATATCTTTGTTCATCCTCCTAAACTAATCACTGTCATATAAGCTTCAATGCAAAAAGTCCCCTTCCTCCAAAACTCTTTCTGTCATAAATCTCAGGTCAACATTACCAAACTAAAACATATCTATCCACTCCCAACTGGGCCCTATACACTCCTCCTCAGGCATTAAAATGCTGCCTAGCACTTCACCCAACTTCACTGTAATCTACAAGACTCATTCTTTCCTAGACTGTAAAAGACCAAGAAAAACACCTGGCTCTCTTACAAACTCAAAACCCTCCTATCTCTTAAAAGACAACATATGACACTCCTGAATGTCTGACCCAATTCCTTGTAGGAGACAACACTATACCTTCTTCAGAAACATGTCCAAACAAGCAATTAGATACCATAAAGGTATCATATGAGAAATCCTCAATCAAACCTTTTTCACTCCCCTAAACAATTCTGGGCAGAAGTCACCTGGTTAGCAGGTCATAAAACTCTTCCCAATGGTCAGTCTTCATCCTCTGCGCTCATATTCTGAGACTGTAGTACTCACTTCTTTACCTTCCCCTCCATCAGTTCACATATGTCAGTCCCTTATTCAACCTGTCCCTCTCCTCACCCTTTTACTCACCATTTCTATTTAAAAAATATTGTAATCAAAGATATTAAACCTCTCCATGAAAACCTAAAACTTGACTTGCCTTCAGGGAGACACACTATCCCTCTGGTTCATATTCCAACGTCGGGACTACATTGTTATTCCTCTGCTGCAAATCTGCAACCTTTGCTAAACTCAAAACTGTTTTCCCAATATATGGAAAACAGCAAAAATCATACCTCTCCCCAAAAAATCCAACTCCTAGCTACCCAGTGATTATAGTCCAATCTCCATCCTCCCTACCCTTGGAAAAATTTTAGAAAACCTAGCCTATAACCAACTCTCAAACTGCTTATTTCTCTCCTCCAAGAATCATGCTTTCTGGTCAAGCTGCAGAGCTTCCACTGAATTTTGGACCTTCTCTGATCACACCCTTTTAGCTAAGGACAAAGACCTCCTTACTGGATCTATATTTATATACCTTACCTGAACCTTTGACCTGTTCGACCACCCAGTCATATTTAACCACCTCAGTGACATTGGGATTAGCCCTGATGCTACTCTCTGGTTCCAAAATTACCTGTCCATCTGACGTTTTAACAATGGTACATCGACCACCACTCACTTACTTAAGAGTTCATTAAGGCGCCATAGTGGACCCTCTTCTTTTCTCCATTTTTATAAATAACCTTACACTTGACCCACCCTGATTTCCAGTCATACTATATGCTGATGACATGGTTATCTTTTGTTCCAGCCATGCAGCTAACTCAGTTCAACATGATCTGCAAAAAGATTTCTTCTCCCTCATCAACTGACTCAATAATAAAAAAATATCACTTAACTCCTCAAAAACTGTAACTATGCTTTTCAGAACCTCCACTAAATGGTAAACAAAACCCAACTCATTACTTATTCTTAGCTAACTTAATGCAGTTGAGCAGATTAATACCTTCAGAAACCTAGGAGTCAGGTGTGATCCCTCAGTTAACTTCCACCTACCTAATGGATTCTCTATGAACATCCCATTTTTTAAGGAGCTATCTACTTTCTTTGACAATGCTGGTAAAGACTTTTTAAAGCTTCTTATTAAGAACAACAGTACTGTTTTGGCAGAATTACGTGTTTCCCTGACAGAGATGGATTCTACCATTGGTGAACTACTTATTAATTGTCCAGACTCAAGATCTGAGTATGAGCAGTTGATTAAAAATTTTGAACAGTATGAGCAAATAATAGTTCAATGCAAAACTAAAAAAATGTCAACAGGGACATGGCAGCATAAGCAGGGGGGCAATGTTTATGGTGATTTTGTTCCCCTGCCTTCTAGACCAGGCAAAGAAACAAGATCAAATGTTATTAAGGAGGCCCAGCCAGCAGTACACTCAGGTAGTGGGTCTAACACTACTGTTCCATCTTTACAGCCAGAGATGGGGTCATCAGCTGTTAGTGGTTTGGATTCAGCTTCTGTGAAGGTTGCAACTAATGTGGCTCATTCAGCAGAGCAGTCCAGCTCTAAAGATGATATTATGGTGCGCCGGATGGGTTCGACACATGCTTCCAGCAGTGCAGGAGCAAGTATGAATAAGTTTTCCTCTTTTTTACAAGGGAATTTCAGTTGGAAAGAGAAAAGGAAATGCAGCAGGAGCAGGGAGTTATCAGACACACAGCAGAGGGAGAAGTACGGCTCGGAAGTAACACTGGCCTGTCCTTCTGAGAGTTCTAACAGTGAAAATGTACTTTCTTCACATTTTTTTTTCAACTGAAAGTGTACAAGAACTTAGTTCGGTTGCTGTTGGACTGGGTAATTCTATCTCAGTTTATAATTTGCCTGATTTTAACATTTCTGATGAGCACATTAAATTGTTGAAACTAGGACTTCATTTTTAGCCCAGTAGGAGAGCAAATGTTACAAAAACTCTGATAGAACTCAAGCTCTACACTCATAAGTTAAATTTAAAATATATATTGAATGATGTTAGTCACAGTTATTGTAATTTTTTTGTCAAAGCCGTCCACCTTTAATCCTGGTTTAGTGCATACTATAAAAGCCTTTGAGGCTTTCTGTAAAAAAGATATTAGATGTAAGTTACGAAATCAAAACAGAAAAGTGTTTTATAACTTAAACCTTAATGAAAAGAAAGCTTTGAGTGAACTTATTTCAAGGAAAGATTTAAGGTTTATGAAGGCGGATAATGGTGGGGCTATTGTCATAATGAACTCGATTGATTACATAGAAGCTATGAAAATTATGTTAGCAAATTATAGGAAAGTCATGAAGTTTGAAATTGTTAAAAGTTATGCCTCTATCCACAGTACATTATATGACATGTTTATGAACTCTGAAATAACTAGGGAAGTGTTTGAATTTTTATGTGTGGATAATCCCAGGGTGGGTGTGATGGTTGGAATTCCCAAACTTCACAAAAGTGTTGAAAAACCTCCAGTCGCCCCTATTATATTAGGCTCAGGAAGTTGAACTGATTGTATTTCCTTCTATTTAGATTCAGTGTTGAACCCACTAGTTAAGCATCTTCCTTCTTATGTAGCTGATTCTTGGGATTTTTTGGACCAGCTTAGGTCCTTTTTTTCTTCCTCAGACTTTAGGTTGGAAAATTTACCGATGTTCACTGTTGATGTTGTTTCCCTATTCACTTGCATCCCTAAAGATGTTGAGGTTAATTATGTAAGATAGTTTGTGGGGAATCATACAAGTTTAAGTAACAACAGTATTATTACTTATATTGCTTTGTTAAATTTATCATTAGATAACTTATTTTTGTTTAACAAGCAATTTTATAAACAACTACAAGGGGTGGCCATGGGGGGAACTGTTGGCCCAACTTATGCAAAATTGGTATTAGGGTGGTGGGACATGGAAATACACATTGATTATTCAGAACAGATCATCTTTTATAAAAGATTTGCAGATGATGTGTTCTTTAAAGTTTACAAAGACAATTATAATGTCAATAAGTTTGTGGAGTTTTTAAGTGCTAGTACTACATTTTTAAAGTTTGTGGTGGGGGAAACAGGAAACAAGGTTTTCTTTTTGGATGTTAACTTGATAATGGACACTAATAAGAATGTGTTTTTGAGTAGTATTCATCGCAAGATTTCATTCTGTAACAGCTATGTCCATTTTAAGAGTTGCCACCCTTACTTTATGAGAAAATATTCATAGAGGAGAGTTCATTCAAGCATCTCGAATGATAGTGGAAGATTCTGTTTTTTTTAAGGAAATTAACCTCCTAAAAGAGTTGTTTTTGGAAAGAGGTTACCCTGGAGACCTACTTGAAAATAAGAGGTCATTCAAAGGAGACAGACAGATTGTCTTCCTATTCTGCTAATAGGTTTTGTTAAAAAAGCTCAGAATGTAGTACCCAGTGGCACATACACAAAAGAGAGAGAGGCAGAAGGTCCCAGATTCTGTTTGGATATGAATGTAGACAGTAATTACATCCGTCAGATTATTAGTGAGAATTGGAAAGTAGTTACGGGTAATGCAGATTTATCTAAAGTTCTTAGAGTAGGCCCCCATTTTGTTTATAAGAAAAAAATCAAAATTTTAAACATTTGTTAGAAAATAACATTGGGCCAACCCTTACTTCTGGTGAAACTGGGGGTATGTTCAAATGTTCAGGGTGCAGAGCATATAGATTTATTTCTGAGGGTCCTTTTGTGTTTCTGGAACATCTACAGTTTACTATACCCATCTGTGGAAAATTGAGCTGTGGTACAACAGGGATAGTGTATCCTGTGATGTGTTTAACATGCCCTAGTTTTTATGACGGCATGTCTAATAGAAGTTTAAGGAAATGGGTATTAGAGCACTTGTATGCTATAAAAACAAAAACTAGTAATAATGCCCTTTTTAATCATTCTTTGACATGTTCTAACTGGAAGAAATTTACTTTTTCTATAGTGGAAGTTGTTAAACGTGACCTTAGGGGAGGGGATTCTAGAAATTATGTTGAACAAAGAGAGGCAGAATGGCAGATTAAACTTGTTTCTTATTTACCCCTGGCCTGAATGATATGGTGAACATAAAAAGTTTCTTAAAAAAAAAAAAGGAAAATTACTAAAGTGAATATACAGGGATGAATGCCCTTGTGTTTTAAATTGTGTTAAACGTGTGGACACTTTGAGATGTACATTTTTTGTAGTATGTCTTTAAATGTTTTTATGTATTTAATTGATTTATTAATGAGATGATCTGATGGGTCAAATGTTTTTTGAATGGTTAAAAAGTGGTTTGGAAGTGTATTGTATTATTTCTGATGAAGTCTTTGGGACGAATAGCGAACATTAAATTTTAACTACACTAAAAAGAACTTTCTTAGCTTCTCCAGTGCTTTTCTTGGTGGATTCTGTGGGGTTTTTTTGTACTATGGACTCCTGGGCCTGCTTGTGTGCTGCTGTTCTCCTTTTATAAGACACATATAAACATTTACAGTAAGAAACTGTTGCAGCAAGATTCAATTAAATATATACCAAATGCCACAGTTTCAAAGCTAGAGAAATGTAAAATCTTACATATCAGTAAGTGATAAGGAATTGCAGTTCAAGTAGTATTGGGGTGAGAGGAACAAGAATATAGGTGATACATAGAGAGTGGAGGATCATTCTGCATATATAGGTATAGAGATACAGTCTAATTAGATGTTAGAGATGATTAGTAAATAAAATATGTTACAAATGAGATTGTAGCACAACACTGGAGGATTAAAGAGTTGCTAATTTGTGTTATTGGTATTATATGGTGATTGTGACAGCATATTAGTGGAAAGTTACGTGTACATTATAGAGGAGCTTACATGAGTGCTTGAAGTGTATAAAGTCTATATTGAGTAGAATGTCTATTGGGGAGGGAGTTTCATGTACTAGTCAAAAAGAGGGAGGGAGTTCAGTCTCCAATTCTTGCAGAATATGTAAAGGAATTCCTTAAGGTAATGGTTGCTCCCTTGTAGATTGCTCATAGGTTCCTGTTTCTAAGATGGCTAAAGTTACACATACATTTAATTTCCAAAGGAATGGACATACTACATTTCCCTTTTCATTATGTTTGTGGGTGATGAACATTAATTAGTTACTTTGCATCCCCTTGTTCATAGGTTCATAGGTAGGTACTAGGCTATCTTGTATGTCAGGCAGAGATCACCTCTGAGTAGGCGGTATGCAACCGATTACAGCTGTAATTTCTTCAGTCGAGCTGCATAAGGCATCTGTTTGAGGCCAGTGATCCTCTTGGTGAGGTACTTCTGTGGTCTTTCCAGCTGTTGCAGGTGTCTTGTAAGGTACAACCCAAATGGGGCATTATACTCTATGATGGGTCTGATGAGTGATGAGTAGAGGGGCACAATGACCTCTTTTGATCTGGATGCAAACCCTTTTGTGATTAGGTGGGCCACGTAGGATTTTCTAACCACTTTGGCAATGTGATTATCAAAGGTGATATTACTATCTACTTGGATCCCCAGATCCCTTATTATGTCTTCCGTATTTAGGAGACTACCACCTATGTGGTAGTTTGTGAGTACTTTGTTTTTTCCAAAGGGGATGACTATGTACTTTTTGGGATTTAGCTTGAGGCCATGATTTTGACACCAGGTATCTGTCTCAGTAAGTCCCTTTTGGAGGATGTCTGTGTCAGCCGGAGAGTCAATTATAGCCCCTAGTTTGCAGTCATTTGAGAACTTGGTCAGCTATAGTCCTCCTGTGCTTGCCTGTACCTCTGAGAAGTATATGCCGATCAGGAGGGGTACTAGGACTGAGCCCTGGGGAACTCCACTTGCAACCGATTTAGAATCAGACCTAGCTCCCGCAGCTCTCACCATGTGGGTTCTGTCCATGTGCCAGTTGACAACCCATCTTGTGACATAGGTGTTTATGTTCAGGCTGGTGAGCTTGCCTATAATACCAGAATGGGAAATGGTGTAGAAGGCCTTTGCAAGGTCTAGGTAGGCTGTATGTACCACTTTTCCCTCATCTATAGCCTTGGTAACTGTCTCAAAGAAGTTCACCAGGTTTAAGAGGCATGATCTGCCCTTAACAAAGCTGAACTGGGTAGGGTCCAGTGTTTGGATGTTCCCAATGTCTCTGTTAATGAGTTACATGATGATGCACTCCATAGCCTTGCAGACCAAGCTATTCAGGCTTATAGGGCAATAGTTCCCGGGGACTGTTGTGGCTCCACCTTTGTGGAGTGGAATAACCGCTGCTGTGTGCCACTCTATGGGTATGTAGCCTATGGAGAGGCTGAGTTTGAACAGTGTGTTTAGGTGAGGGGTTAGTTCATCTTTGAGCTCATGTAGGACACAGCCTGGGACACTGTCTGGTCCCATTGATGCTGTGTTTTTGGCTTTGGAGAGGGCTGTTTTAACCTGAGTGTCTGTGATTTCAGGGACTCTACATTCTTCTGGTATGGTTATGGGCCCTCTTGGGGGTGAGAGGGGGATGAAGTTTGCTCTGAACCTGTCTGCCAGGATGTTGATAATATCGGTCAGTTCAGTGTATTTTGTGCCATTCTTCACTAACTCTGAACAGATCTGAGCATTGCCACTTAGATTCTTGACATAGCTAAAAAATGCCTTGTAGTTTTCTTTGGAGTCCTTGGCAATTTTTCTTTCAAAGCTCACCTTGGATGATTTTATGAGGGATCGTAGTTTCATGCTGATACTGATCAGGGATGTCTTTCCTTTTTGGGATTTTACTCTTTTCTGTAATAAGTTCCTCCTTTAATTGTATAGCTGTGTTTATGGCAGGAGTCATCCAGACTGGTTTCCTTTTCTTGGAGGAGTGAGTCTTGGTTTTGCTTGGGATGGCATGGTCCATCATTCTTGTAGGTGCCCGTAGAATGCATTAGTAAAGAATTTTGCAGCTTGGACAGCATCACCCTTTAGCATGGGGACTTCAAAACTTTCCACCTCGGTCTTAAGTAACGTGAAGTTTGCTTTTGAAAAGTTTTTCCCAGTGGTTTTCTTGTCCGGCAGTGGGGGCAGAATGTGGATATCCAAAGTGATTTGTTTATGGTCAGATCTAACCAGTGAGGGGTTGACCTCCGGTGTGAAACACCGGTCGCCCATGTCGGTGATGACCAGGTCCAATAAGTTGTCACCTCTGGTGGGAGTGTTGACCAGTTGAACCAGGGTGTTTGAGTTGAAATCACCCAATATTAGGGTGTTTGGTAGGACCTTTATGTTTCCCAGTGTTTCCAGGAACGCGGAATGGGGGTCCTGGGATATGGTGGGTGATCTGTAGCAAGCTACAATTTGAATTGCAGTTTTGCCCATTGTTAGTTGCACGTGGATGATCTCTGAAGCATTGTGCTGTGCCACTGACCTGGAAGTGTGGGTATCCTTGATGAATATGGATATGCCCCCGCCTTTTGTATTTCGGTTTGGGTTCTGTGGCAGAAATGTATGGTATGAGTTGTAGCCTGGTAGTGCTGGGGGTGCTCTCTGGAGCCTTAAACCAGGTTTCTATTACTGCACATATATTGATTTTCTCCATACTGAGGAGTGCCTCAAGTGCGTGCATTTTGAGGTTCAGACTTCTGGCATTGAGTAGCACTACCCTCAGTTTTTTGTTACTTGTGCTATTTACGGCAGTAGGTTTGTCTTGAGCCTTGCCTAAAAAAGGCACTATGGGGGTGGCAAGAGCCTTGGCCAGTATTCAAAAGCCTAAGGGTGACAGGTCAAGCCATCTCTAGTGAAGCAGCGTGGCTTGTCGAGCATGTCATCCTAGATGGACAGACACTGGATCCCCTTTGAATGACACCAGAAACTTAGCCAATTGTTGAAATTGAGAATTTTTTCTTTATACCATGGTATCATTCTTGGTGATGGCAGGATGCTACTCAGGGTCAGGGTCATACCGGCCTGGGCTACATGATCAGAGAGCTCTTCCATGTCTCTTTTCATGTAGTCCAGAGAGGTACGGCTCAGGTCATTCACACCAACATGGACAATGACAGAGTCATATTTGTACTTGTTCTGTAGTAACCTGAGTGCTTGTGTTATGTGGTGGATCCTGGCGCCTGACAGGCAGCTAACAGTAACCTTCTCCTTATTCAGCCTAGTGAGTGGGACATCAGTGTGCCTGACTATAGAGTCACCTATTACCAGTATGTTGGGTATGTTATTTTGCCTTAAGGGCTGTGATTGCATGGCACACTGGTTTTGTGAAGTATGTGTTTCATGGTTTGTGTTGGGGGGTGGAGGTTGCTTGGATGTTTGCTTTGGAGGTCTCTGTTGGTTTTGCAGATTTTTATTTAGAGCCTCCTAGTATGTTTTCATGTATTTATGTGTATTTTTTTCAGTGCTGCTTTAATGGGTTTATGTGAGATTGGTTGTGTGATGCAAGTATTTTCCTTCTCCTCTTGACTGTCTGATCCAGTCTTGGGTTGAGACAGCTTAGCCTCCAGTTTGGCTGTATAATTGCATCTCTTGCATGTATTGGTGTTTGGTGGTAGAAGGAGGGGGCTGTCTGTGTACATGAGGCAGTTATAACATTGCCTCAAAATGCCCAGATTCACCAGTTGGACTGGAGAGTACACCTGAAACTGCCCTTTGGACTTGCCTGGATTGGTACAGTGAACTGTTTTACTGGATGGCTGGTAAGGTCGAATAGAGAGCCTTGTCCTCCTGTACAGTACAGGAGGGTCTAGTGCTAGGGTTTATAAGTGCTTGCTGTAAGTTTTGAGTAAGTGCCAGGCTGAGAAATGAGTGGCTTGAGTGCTTAAGTTGAAAGTTTGTCTAGTTCCAAGGGAAAAATCAAAGAGGAGACTTTGTGGAGCCGGGAATAGTTTTAACCTAGCTAACCGGTGCTGCCCGACACACAAAACCGGGCAAATACTGTATTTATAGCAGGGAAATGAAAGAGAGAGAAAATAGCCCAAAATGGCTAACAAACTACTAATTTCTGGGCTGAAACCACTCTTCCAGAGACAGACAGGCTGCTCAAAGCTCCCCTCTCTCACAGGTGAACAGAGATCTGCCTTCTATCCAAGTAAGGTATGGGCAAACACAGAGATTTGTAACACAGCTCTGAATTCAGCACTAACCTGAAAACTGGACTATACTAGCTTAGAAAGGCGAGAAACAAGTATGTATATATATATATATATATATATATATATATATATATATATATATATATATATATATATATATATATATATATATATATATATATATATATATATATATATATATATATTTTTTTTTTTTAGAAAATAAAGCAGATACACTCAAAAAACACTTCAAATGCACAGAAAAGGATACTTATTGCTATATATTGCAGATCAAAGTTGTAGTCAATGCCACTAGTAATAAAGTAGGAAGACGCACAAATACAGTAAAAGCAGATTAATAAAGTACAATATATATATATATATATATATATATATATATATATATATATATATAATATATATATATATATATATATATATATATATATATATATATATATATATATAAAACAATAGAAAATGAACAAACTGATTTAAACAAGTTACCCAATTAACCAGAAAAAAGCTCAAAACTGAGCCCTTTTCCAGCACTCTTCAATCAGACAAGTTCTAACTGCTCACCCCTGCTTACTAGGGTGCAGGGGAACCTTCTCCAAAAAAGATGGCCTGGATCAGTGCTCAAGTTACACAAACAAAGCTAGATTCAGCAGGCCTGAATCTGGTTTATGCTAGAGCAACAAGCCGCACCAATTTCAGAAAGAAACAGTTCAAATAATTAGGCACAATAAGCCTGTAACCAGATATTCCCAGCTCAGAAGGGCAGAATCCAGCCACTCCTCCCACAAGAGTGCAGACCACAAACCTTCTTAATGTAGAATAACTGGCCTGAAGCCCAAGTGCTTAAGCCAGAACTAATTCACTTTTAGAATAGCAGACATTTGGACTTCAATCAGCAATTCCCAGCTTAGAAGGATGTAAGCTACCTGTCCTGCCACAACAGTGCAGACCACAAACCTTGTTAATGTAAAACAGCCTGCATGAAGCCCAAGTGCTTAAAACCAAAAGACTTAGAATAACAGTTACAATTTAATCAGGCTACTACCAAGCAGTAATAAATGCAGCAGACTAAATAAAATCGAGTACTTTTAAGAAAAGCAAAATAAAGTAGGTGGAAAGACAAATACAGTAAAAGCAAATAAAAAAAATGGGGGGCCTTTCTCTAATCTACTTTCTGTATTAAGTAGAGTGAACACTAGACTCAGAATATGATCTCACTGTACTTGGCTAAGTGAGCAAATGAGATGGTCCCAGGAGGAATGTTCTAATACAGACTTGCAGGAGGGGCAGGCAATTCCAGAGCCAGCAACACTAATACCAACACAAGAACAGGCAGGGAGGATGGGAAACTAACTGCAGAGAGACAAAGAGGACACTGTTAACACACAATTAGGAAACAGAAAAAATGAAAATACAGTGCTTTTAAAACTGCAAGTTTGTACTTAACAGAATATTAAATGCACTACTGCAAGTTTCACTTAGCTTCAGCTTCTAATGCAGATGTTTGTAGCCAATCAAGTCTCTCAGGAGTTGAGCATAAAATGATTTCTCAAACTTTGTGGCTAGCACTTAAAGTAATTTGCACTTGGAAATCATCCACATTCTAGAGATGTATGAAATAGTGGTATATGGAGCACTATCTGTTCCTCCTTTGTTGGCATGCATGGTCACAACACACAACTCCAAGCACAGTTTCAACTGCAGCTTCTAGCACATGATTCAGTGGTACCACTGCATTGACTCTTAATTATGACTTCCGTTTTTTTACAAAACGAATATGGAGCACCATGCATCATGACCATACTATTTCTTTTCTGGATCTGTTTGCTATTCTGGGTGCTGACATTTACATTATATATGTGTTTTTTTCCCCTAAGGGTCCTTATTTAAAAGCTGTTGTGCAGTCATTAGTATTTATTGTATGCCAAACTGTCTTATGGCCTTGGACAGCTTTACTATCTGTGGTTTAAAACTGCACATAATCTACAAATGTCTATTACTTGTGCTGTTTTACACTGTGCAAGGCACTACATGTCTATGAATCCCAGCAAAATAAATTAAATAACTCAAAAGTAATTGCACATCTTGGGTTCTGAAGGGATATTGATGCACCTGATATAAATGTTTCATCCTAGTCAGCATTATTAATGAAGTATGACTTTAAAATGAGAAACTGAAGATTTCATTTTGATAAAGATCAAAAATAAAACTATAATTGGAGCTTCCAAATCTCAGAATTAACTTTTCTGATGTGATGGCATTTATTATGAGGCAAACAACATCCTCTCACAATTATGCTAGACAAATATACCATAATTTTTAGATTTGGTTATTAAACTAGGAAATCATGGAGGGGATGCAGATTATCAAGACATTAACATGCTGTGCCAAAAGAAAAGATAAATTATCTTTTGTAATGTCATTGTGAGGTTATAAGGTTGTTGCCTGATTAATTATATGGCACCAGATCATGGATACTAACACAACATGGTGCCTGCAGTGATGAGCTGGCTGTTATTAATGGAATACTACAGTACTCCGTAACAATAGAAACCATTTTTAATTTGCTTGCAAGTGGATTTGAGGAGAGGGCATTTACCATGTCAGATGACAATAAGTTCTGAAATAAAATAAAGTCTGTGTCATGTACAAGATGAAATGCATTTTAGTAAAACTGGGATAGTCTGTTAAGACAATTTAGATTTGATGGCAATTATTCAGTGATGTAGGTTGTTCTAGTTAAGACCACCAGTCAGACACATTGAAAATATAGGTCAACTTAGTTGTAAATATGGATCTGGAGTGAATGACTGAATCTAAATTTTGTTCCACTCTACACCTCAGTTATATTCAGTTATACTAAGTTTTCAGCCCTGTTAATGCACTTATTCATGATATTTTTAGTGAAGGCAGATTTTCAACATACAACAATTAATATTTTAGTACTTGTTGCATATGTGATCTAAAATTTTCATGAAAAAGTGACTGTTACAACCACAATGAAACCAAGAGATGGCATTTGCATATGTGATGAAGAAAAAGACCAAACATTTCCACAATACTACAGGAGCTGAAAGACTATTATTTTAACTAGAGAAACTAGATTATGTAGCTTCACAAATAGGGACACATGTACTTTCAGTATTTTGCTTAAGAACTTGGGCTGCCATAGTAACTGGATCATACTCTATAGAAGTAGTAGTCAATTAACAGTCCTAATTCCAAAGGTAAATTGGATTTTACTGTATGTTTTGGAGTTACAGACAATTTGGAGTACATCCAGCTCTCCTCAACCTGTTCAGTAGAGTTGATAGTGGCAACATTGAACACAAGTGTTACCCTGTTTATGCACAACAATATGTGGCTTAGTAGCATGGCTAAAGGCCATTAAAACTGGTTGCATAACCTGGACTAATGTCTCAAAGAATATGAAAAGAGTCTCAACTTCTAAAAACTGTAACAATAAAATGTTTCTCAAGAGAAACAATTTAGATTGTCCCTCCATCTTCACTAAGTATAGCAAATTTGCATTGGACGGTAGATCAAAAGAGATAAAATAATTATCAAGAGCCTTAGGGAAAACTATCCAAGATAACTACATATTTTGAAATGCAGATTTCCAATAATTAAACTAGCACCTGAGGCAGATTCCTTGAAGTAGCACCTCAAGGAATGATATAATATTGTTGTTTTGCATCTACTGGTAGCTCATATTTGTGCACTTATGTTTCTTCCTTAACTGATGTTTTTTGTTTTTTTCCTACTGTTTATGGTCATTGAGTTAGTATATATAGATAAGAGGAATAAACGGAACAAAGTCTACCACACAGGGATGCAGTGAGGCTTGTCACTTACAAAAAAGACTACTTTAATGATTTTCACTAAGCCATTTTCCTTCCAACATCACAATTAAAATTTATCTAAAATTTATATCATAAAACTTGTCCTAATAAATTTGAGTTTCTGCTTTGGATTTTCAGAAAAATTCAGTTTAGATGTATGGATGCCAAAAGCACAACAGTGTCATATAAATCTAGTCTACCTCCCTCCTTTGTACAAAAATGATAAAAAGATGCAGGAGAACTTCAGAAAAGCAGCACCAACATGTCAAAGTATATGAAATAATTTTAATTTAGCACGTTCGTCTTGGTCATAGACTTCTACAGAATGACAGCCATTCAGAATACATTAACTTAAATACAAAACCCCAGCCATTCGTTGTTTGTCCAAAATTACATTTCCCCCATAAAATATTACAATTTAAAATCACCATTCTCTGAAAAAACATGATAAAAAAATCATCACATAAAATACACAGATTTCAACTTGAGCAAAGAACTAATATTTTCCAGAAAGTAGCCACTAGTTTTGTGAGACTAATACATTCAACAAAGAGATAAATTAAATAAAAATAAGCAAATGAATAAATAAACTCAAAATGGCAGTATAAGTTATTTTCAGCCGTGTGTCAGGCACTTTCATCATGTGTGATTAACAGAGTGCAAAGACCACAGCATTCCTCACTCCCAATATTATCCTCACAGGATCACTTATTAGAAACCTTAGTATGGCTGACACAATCTATGATATAGTAGCGAAAAAGCAAAAGCAATAGTGCAGCAGGGCTGTAACCTATGTATCATTTAGGCTCACCAAAACAAGTGAGATCTTTAATATTCAATAACAGCACCCGAGATTCAGCTCCTGTTACAATCTCTCTTAAGAAATAAAATGCCATATCCAACTACTTTATTATTTTCCTGAAATGGATTTATATAGCTTTAAACAAAGTAGTTTCAGATCTGAAAAAAAAATATTAAATGTATATGTCTGTGATATATTTTGAATGACTAACTCTGTTTAGCATGATTTAACAAGTTTTCCTTTATAGGGATGGCTACATGATTTAAGCTGTCTATTATGGTTGCTGACACTTTAAAGGTGGGAACTTTTGTTACATGAGACTGCAACGCTTATTGTTTAGGTAAGGCACATTATCTGATACCACAGGAATTAAGTAATTATGTTTAACCACAATCTTATTTTCTTATGATTAGTGTCAACCTGTTTTCCTTTTACATGTTTATTGTTGCTATGTAGCAGAGTTTTGCATTTTTGACAGGTTTTCCACAAACAGTCATGATACATTTTAGACCTATAAAAAATTTTTTTAGTTGTTTCATGTGTGCATTGACTGTTTACTCCAAATAAGTCACATTAAAATAATAACAAGACTCTGTCTATATAACTTATTAATGATGTTTGGAGTGACGGCAGTTCACTCCATATAAGAACGAATATGTTGACTGGCAAGTTTTATTTTATTTTCTATGTAGTGTGACTTAACTAGCTCTGTCTCTACATATGGAAAACAAATTTAATTTTAAATTAAGTTAAGTTACTATTGATGGATATAGCTATTAAAAAGTAAGTAATGTTTCCAGATGTATAAGGCATGCTGCTTTTAATATTTGCTGTCATTTTGCCATTCACTATCCACATCTCTTTTTGCTTCAGATGTTAAAATGAGGTAATACACTCGACTATGATGGAATTACTCCAACTCTCGACACACCCTAAGAAGAGCAATAGTGATTTATAGGGAACTTGGTATGTGTGCAAATATTCATGTGTGCATTCACACACACACACACACACACACACACACACACACACACACACACACACACACACACACACACACACACACACACACATACACACACATCAACATATATACATAAGAAATATTCAGGCATGGGTTATAATGCCTTCCAAGCCTGACAATATACTAAAACAATCATTCTTATAAAAACATGTCCAATTTGTTCTTAAAAATATCTACTAGTGCTTACTTTTAAATAAAAATGTATTCCATGCATCAACTACTCTCTCAGAGAACCAGTTAGCATATCTCACATTCCTATCTAATCTCCTACACAAGTTGTATGGTGATTCTCTAATACCCTCTGATAACACCAAACATTTCCAGAGGTAGTTATTTCTAAAGACCCTTTATACATGAATAGCATCGCCTCTTAAATATCAGTTTGAGAAAAAAGAGTGAAACATACATTTACAATTAGTGGGGTTTGACTTTATTGGTCTGAATGTACCCATAAAAACTTAAAAAGTAAAAAGTGATCAGCAGTCAGTAGCTGCATATATCCCATTGGCCTCTACTACAGAAGGTTTATGGCATTGCATGATTGAAACATTAGCATGGCTTGGCCTTACTCACAGTTTTTATGAAATGGTTTGTCTGTTTCAACTTTTTGCCTTTGGTTTACATATTCATGTACAGACACCAATATATACATATGTTAATAGAAGTAAGAATCCAAATGTACAAAATAAATAAATAAATAAATTTCTATACACATACACACCATACCTGTCAACCATACCAAATTCCTTGGCATTTACCATTTTGAGGTCAAAATAATGGGGTGCCATGAGTTCAGATGGATGTTCAATAAAATACATACTCCATTTAATATTAATAGCAACGCAGTAGTGTACATTGTTTATTTCATTTGAGTATGTGCTTGAGTGGTCTTCTTCTGTAAAGTACAAAATATACTTTTTTTATAAACAGACCCAAAGTCCATTTCTGATAAGAAAGGCTCATAGGAATTTCTGATGTTGAGGTCCGCAGTGACACAAGCTAAGAACATACACTGCAGATGATTTTTATTTTTATAGATGGCAATCATTGAGATTGGCAGGCTATGACAATTCCAATTAAGTAGCCACACATTGCACCCATTTCTCTTTAGTAGTTGTTTTTAAATCTTTCTAGTAGAAAGAAGCATAGATTGCAGAGTAGTATAAAATACTTCCTTACCAAACCTGTAGTGTGAAATGGAAGAAGTTACAAGTTGTTAGAACCAGAGGAGTTGCAACTCATCTCTAAAAAAACACTGTCCTTGGTGTTTCCAGTGCAGTGCTAGCATTGATTCACTGTTTTTTTCTATGTTATGAGCAGAGTTATCTCATATAAGTAAAGGTGGTGAATATGTTGTAGCACATAGAAGTACAGGTAAGTGTATTTGCCCTCATAAAAAAGAAACTTTTTATGTTTTTCATCTAGACAAAGACAGTTATGTTCATCTGGTTGTAGCTTCATCCAGATATAACTAAAGGAACTATAAAAAGTTTGGCTTTTTTGATTGCCATCTTCTATAATAGCTAGAAATATGGACAGAATATATAAGGGAAACAGTACTTAGTGAAATGTTTCTTTTCTCTCAATTTGAAATCAATTCCTTATAATGTAAAATGGAACTGCATCAGATTTGACTCTAGGGATAAAGATAAATATGTTTTTCAACTGTCTAGATTTTTGAAGAATATCTGTATTCGTACTTCATGTTTTTGGCCTGTTCATCATAAAATTTGTTGTTTCTTGGCAAATGATTGAGGACTGAATACACTTAATAACTACAATAATTTAAGATTCAGACTTCACATCCTACAGAAAATGCATGCTAAAACAAAACCTGTTATCTAGCAACTTTCCAAGTTTATAAAAGCAATATTTAAAATCTGTCTCCAGTTATGAGCCTTTGCCCCCCACCCCACCCCACCCCCCGGTTTGGGATTTTGTAAAGATATTTTTGCACTAAAAGGTTGAGAGTCACGTGTAGACAAAGTATTCTGTCTTGTTTCCATGAGCTACAGTACTCACATGAAGTAAAGGAGGTGGTGGTGTGGTGACCATTCCTCTCAGCTGTACACGTCTGACAGGGAAGAAGTCCACAGATACAGGCAGTTTGATGGTCACTGAAAGTTCAGCCAGATGAATATACAACTACAGTGCAGAACTGAAAATAATATTCTCAGTGATAACTTGGTAGCTTAGTTGTCCTGTAGTGCAGTGAGTGATTCCATTTTGTGAAGGTCAGCTTCAGGGAGAAGTGTAGCAAACAGAAGATGATGCTCTATATTTCAATGTATGCATTGTTGTGAGTTTCTTCAACAACATAAACTACCTGAATACAACAATTCTATGTTGAAACCTGATATTAAAAGTTGGGAATAACTTTCTTTTCTTAAAAGGAAGATGTACCTGTGTGAATGTGATCACTTTTTGCTTTTGCATTATTTTTACTCTGGTGATGCTTACATCTGTTGTTAGGATTGTGTGGTCTGATTACAAAACTGACATGAAGAGAATGTAAAACTTGCGTTAGTGTCTTCCCTGCACAATGTGGTGTTGTTTATGTGCCTGCTGTGTGGACCTTCTCTAATGTGCTAGTAATTGAATATGTTATTTGGACTGCTGACCTGATGGTAAGAAAAGCAATAACTTTTCAGAAGATCAACTGCTTTCCATTCAGCTCATAGTAACACACTGATCAGCTGTGTTTAATGTTTATTTAGTTATTTACAGTAGTTTTATTCATGTATTCATCACCTAGTGTTTAATTCTTTGTTGGTGACTGAATTGTGAATCTGGTGTGTTGGAGCTAACCTTTGCTGCTGTTGCTAGACTATAAACAAATTAAGACTGTGAGTGAGATGGAGTATGAATAGTGGTTGTTGAAAAGAACAACATGCTGCATTTGATAACAAAATTATTACTGCAAAGAAAGACACTGTCCAGGAGGTTGCACAGAATCTGATGGGGGCCGTGGGGATGTGCAGAGTTACACCACAGTTCTTGTCATGAGAGCTTTTGTTTTTCTTTGAAACTGATATAAGCTGACAGAGGAAGCATTACTTCTTTGTGAGAAAGAAGACGAAGAAGTATCCTAAGTAGGAGAGAAAGAATATTATGCTTGTCAATCAAGATATTTTTATAAGACTAATAATTACTCTTAATATTGACACTTAAAAATTCCATGTTGCTCATTGTTCTCCACTGAAAGGGTCTGTCACACACTCATTGCCAAACATTTGTATAAGTATATTCATCGGAAAAAATATTGCATTTTATTATTCATCAAAAGAACTTTTTGTTAAGTAAAAGATTTTACCTGTCTGGTGAACTTTGTAGCTGAAATTGTTAATAAGCTACTAATAATTGCTTCATATTTTACCAGCTGAATGTGTATTCACAGTGTGGTTGTTAAGAATATTGCACTTCTGTTGCTGTGTAATGTCAGTTTGTGTATGTATTGTGTTTGTATTATTTAATATTAGTGTAGAAGCAGTTAATTTTATTTTTATAAAAGAAAATTGTATTTTAGTTTTACACAAGTCCAAAGTTATGATTGATATAAGTTCAAATATTAATATAAATAAGACTATTGTTCTGGTTGCATTTTGTGTTTAATGTTTTGCCTGTTCTTCTATTTGCTTTTGAATGTTGGTATCCCACAATTCCATTGTAGTAAGTGGGGTTACATAGTTACGTATACATTTTTTTATATTCATCAGTGTACAGATTTTTGGCCAGTTCTACGTAATTTTCATGGGCCTTTGTCTAGATTTTTGATGTTATGTGTGTATCTATATATTTATATATATGTGTGTGTGTGTGTGTGTGTGTGTGTGTGTGTGTGTGTGTGTATTATATATATATATATATATATATATATATATATATATATATATGTGTATGTGTATGTATATATGTATATATATATATATATATATATATATATATATATATATATATATATATATATATATATATATATATATATTTATATATATAAATATATATATGTGGGTCTAGGACACATGCACGAAAGCTCCTGTCCCAGAGACTTCCCATGCTCTGGAACAAGATTCCAATTTACATTAGGCAGAGCTCTTCACTAACCCTCTTCAAGAGAAACCTTGACGAGTGGCTGGAAACAGAAAGTTTACCCCAGGAATCACTTCAATGGCTCTGCTGGACAGAGGCACAGGGAACTACTCTAAGGGAGCAGCGAAAGCCAACACATTCCAGCTAGGCATATAAATGCGTTTGGGCAGATAGCCTAGTACCTACCTATGAACCTATGAACATGGAAAAGCGCTTCCGTGTATGTGTAGTTAAAAAAAAAAAATCTATGTTTCTGAAGGGGGGCTTCATCCCCTGCACCCCTCATGTGGGGGGCTGTGCCCCCCACACCCCCTACTTTATTATTCTCACTCCGAGATCGCACTACAGAGGGGAAAAGGGAATTTTCCCTTACTCGCTCTGTAGTCAGATCTACGAAACAGGCACACATACACAGAAGCACTTGTTGATATTAAGCGCTTTCGTGTATGTGTGTTCGATGTTTTGTGATTCGGACATATGCTAGTCAAGCATGTGTCCGGATCCCATATATATATATATATATATATATATATATATATATATATATATACATATACACACACACACACACACACACACACACACACACACACACACGTATCAAACAATCTGACACTTAATGTAGGACTAGTTGTGACTTGCTAATGAGCTGCTACATGTGTCATTTTCATTACAATATGTAGCCAGACAGTGCTTAAGGCAAATAGAAGTTTGGGCTAGGCTCCTTAATGGTTTTCTTGTCTATGAACCTATGAGATCTGAACAAGGACTATATGAACTATACAAGTTCAAATATTTTAATCTTTCAAAATGTCTTAAACTTTCACATCCATAGTTCCTTATAAGGTAACTGTGTTATTATTCCATACTCTAGTATAGATTTATTGGAACTTAGAGACAAGGAGTTCATCATTTCTGATTTCCTAGTCTTTATAAATATTTTTATGCAGCCTATGTTATTATAACTATCAATAACATATTTTTTGAAATGATTAGAAAAGCTCAAAGCTGGATCTGCCAATAAACTCAAATCATTTTAATGAATCAGCAATTTAAATCGCTGTGTGTTGTATTAAATGTTCAACCTTCAATCTATGTCTCCCAAATCTTATATGAATAGTTTTGGTGCATTTATTGTGTATTATTCTCCTGTGCCCAAATGGTTAATTTATTCAAATTCTTTTGCAGACACATCCTAGTCTGCAAACAACTGAGTATAATGCCCCCTTCAGTATTTTCCTACACAGACATATGCAATAGTTGGAATGCCCACAAAGATTCCCTACCACGAGAACATAGAGTATAAGTACATTGTCCTATATAGGCCTTCTTGAAGCCCTATCTTTATATTCATACTCCTACAGGTTACTGACAGGCAATCTATACCTGCCATACAAGGCATCCTCAGAATCATCTCTGATGGATCTTTTTCATATCTGTAAAATGAACAGCATCAGAACCACTAGATCCAAGGATTTAAATTTTGCTTGTGACATAAATAGGACATTGCAGTGAGACAGATATGTGTCACAGTGGATCTCCATGCTCTGGAACAGGCTCTGCATCCATAAGAACCAGAGCTCATCCCTAACCCTACTTAAACATAACCTTGACCAATGGATGGGAAATCAGAAATTTGCCCCAGGTCTGGCCCCCATGTCTCTGATAGACAGAGGTAGATAGTAACTATGCCCAAACTAAAATACCCCCCACGCACACACACACACACACACACACATACCCTTTAAAAAAATTCTAACTAACATACCCTCTTCTAATAAACACCCATGATACATAGGGATACAACTGAGTTGGTTTGCACAGTAAGGTAGTTATTAACCTAGTATATACTGATTAGCCTATATACTCAGTTTACCCATTTTCAAGTTATATTCATACAGACTATAAAACACCTCAGATGAATAAGATAGACCTGAAAGATGCATCCGAAACAAGTAAGGGTTTAGGACAGAGCCCAGTGAGATACTCTCTCTAAAATCTAGAATTTC